>NW_021820797.1:0-181484 GCF_901001135.1 Rhinatrema bivittatum | reverse complement strand
TTCTGCTGCAGCCACTCCAAGAAATTTTTTGGTTCGGGCTTTGCTTTTGGCCCGCCGCAGGAAACATCATATTTCCTGTGGTTCAGGTCTTTGTAATTCAGGGGACCCGAATTTTCGGTTAGTGTCGCTAACATTTTAACATTAGAGTGCACTAACGGTGTTAAGCGCACTAACTCTTATTAGTGTGCACTAACCTAAAACCAAATTTTTCCCAAAATTTTGGGGAAAATTTGTTCGGGTTTCAGTGTCCCCGAACCAGGACGAATTAAGCAATTTCATTGAAATTGCCTAATTTGTCCTGAACGAAAACACATCCCTAATTTTTAATGCCTTAGGGTACTTCCTCCGCTGTTCTTGCTGTCTACAAGGTTCCTTCCAAATCCTCTAAACTATGGTACTTATTGACTCTTGCTCCTGCCCTGGCCTTCTCATGCTTTACATAGACCTTATCCCCCAATTATGGGGCGGATTTTAAAAAGCATTACATGCGTAAATATGGGTTTTACGCATGTAAATGCACTTTACTCGAGTAAGTGGGCTTTTGAAAATTGCTACAATATATGCCAGTGAATCGTCCATAGGATTTATTCGCATATGTGCACTTTACGTGAGTAAATGGCTTTTGAAAATTGCTACAATAGTAGTTACATTTACATGCGTAACTCCTTTGAAAATGACCCCCTATGTTTACTGTTTTATGCTCTCTTGGACATTTTCTTCAAACTCCATTCCATTATGAGGCTAATGATTATTGGTCTCATCAGGTATTTAGCTTTCAACAGTGTATACCACAGCAAAAGCAAGGGTTGCAGAAATGCAGTACCCAGAACCTCCAGGACTGTGCTCTTCCATGATTACTGCTTGTAACTCAAAGGAAGTAGTTGTTAGGGATGTGAATCATTTTTTGACGATTTAAAATATCGTCCGATATATTTTAAATCGTCAAAAAATCGTTAGGGCCACGATACAATACCAATTCCCCCGATTTATCGTTAAAAAATCGTAAATCGGGGGAAGGGGGAGGGCAGGAAAACCGGCACACTAAAACCCCCTAAAACCCACCCCCGACCCTTTAAATTAAATCCCCCACCCTCCCGACCCCCCCCCCAATGCTTTAAATTACCTGGGGATCCGGCGGTGGTCCAGAACGGCGGCGGTCCGGAACGGCCCCCTCAATAGAATCGTGTTGTCTTCAGCCGGCATCATTTTTCAAAATGGCCGCCGCAAAATGGCGGCGGCCATAGACAAAAACGATTCGACGGAGGAGTCGTTCCGGACCCCCGCTGGACTTTTGGCAAGTCTTGTGGGGTCAGGAGGCCCCCCCAAGCTGGCCAAAAGTTTCCTGAGAGTCCAGCTGGGTTCCGGGAGCGATTTCTCGCCGCGAATCGTTTTCGTACGGAAATGGCGCCGGCAGGAGATCGAGTGCAGGAAACTGATTATAGAGGAGAAGGGCATAGATAGGAGCAACTTACTTGATGAGCAAAATGCAAAAGGAGGAATGTAGAGAGAAATAAGAAATACCATCCCACATGACCATGACCATATTATCTCGGTGTTGTCAACACTACATTGGTTGGTTATCAGTTCCGTGGAGGATAAAGTTTAAAATTTTCATACTAGTTTTTAAAGCCCTTCATAATCACCTTCCTCCGAGAATCCAATTGTTGATTCATAGATATTTACCTTCACGACACCTCCGGTCCTCAACAAAGCTATTGCTAGAGGTTCCTTCTCTTAAAATTGCATGGCTCTCTGAGTCACAACAGAAGATGTTTGGCATAGCTGGCCCAGCACTCTGGAATTCACTGTCTGAGATCAGAGGAGAGCAGGTTTTCTTCAGTTCAGAAAACTCTTTAAAGCACATTTTTTGTTGCTGCATTTCCAGCCTGAGATTGTAACATCGTGACTGTTTTATTTTAATTTGGTGTGTCCTAAGTGCTCTGTTGTTTTGGACTTGTGCTATTGTTTTTAATAAACTTATATGTTAACTTAATTGTGTATGGAAGTTGTAATCTGCTGAAAGTGGCAGATCAGCAGGCTATAAATCATTTAAATAAATAAATAAATAAATAAGCTCCACCAATGAAATATAAAACAGAGAAGTTCTGGAGAATGACTACCCAGCAGACAGAGGAGTATGGAAAATGCAAACAACAAAATTATGGAATGGCCTGAAGTAACAAAAAAGCTGGAAACCATATTCTACACCCTCACCATGCCATAGCCAATACCTTACTTTCCAACCTCCGACCCCCTCCCCCCCCCCCCCCCCCCCCCCCCCCCCCCCCCCCACACACACACATACCACACCACATACATGAACACACACCCTCAACATACAAACACCTCTCCCAAACAAACCCCACCATATACTCTCACACACATCTTGGAAAATCCTACACCCAAACCCTACTATATATACAACCACCCACATACAACACAACCTCACCCCCAAATCAAGAATCCCACACATTACATCTTCTAATACCTCCACAATACCCCACAAAGATATGAAAAATAACTGCACAGCTTCTCAGTTCACAACCTCCCACTCACCCCAAATTGAACCCACCCTCTCAACACACAGCTGCCACAACTGCACCCTCATTCCTACACCTACAAACATAGTTATACTCCCAAAAAAACACAAACCTTTCAACCCACTTACACACACAATCCTGCCATGCGTTAACCCATCACCAAACTACCCCTACACACACACACACACACACACACACACACACATACTAGAGATGTGAATCGTGTGCCGATCGTCTTAACGATCGGGTTCGGCTAGAGGGGGGAAAAAATCTGATCTGGGGTGATGTGAATCGGAATTGGTTCCGATTCACATTGTTATTTTTTTTTTAGTGTGGCCCGACCCTTTAAAATTAACCCCTTACCTTCCCCCACCCTCCCGAACCCCCCCAAAACTTTTTACGATTACCTGGTTGTCCAGTGGGGGCGCGGAGACCGATCTCCCGCTCTCGAGCCATCGGTGCCATTTTGGCTGCCACTCAAAAATGGCGCCGATGGCCCGATAAAAAAAAAACCCACCCGACCCCCCAAAACATTTTAAAATTAAGTGGTGGTCTAGTGGTGGTCCCGGGACCGATCTCCCATTCTCGGGCCGTCGGCTGCCACTCATAAAGATGGCGCCGATGGCCCTTTGCCCTTACCATGTGACAGGGTATCCGTGCCATTGGCCAGCTCCTGTCACATGGTAGGAGCACTGGATGGCCGGCGCCATCTTTAAAGATGGCGGCGGCCATCTTTATGACGGCGGTGGCCATCTTTAAATACGGCGGCGGCCATCTTTACAATGGTGGCGGCCATCTTTAAAGATGGCGCCGGCCAGCCAGTGCTCCTACCATGTGACAGGGGCCGGCCAATGGCACGGATACCCTGTCATATGGTAAGGGCAAAGGGCCATCGGCGCCATCTTTATGAGTGGCAGCCGACGGCCTGAGAACGGGAGATCGCTCCCGGGACCACCACTAGACCACCAGGTAATTTTCAAATGTTTTGGGGGGATCGGGAGGGTGGGGGAAGCTAAGGGGTCATTTTTAAAGGGTCGGGTGGGTTTTTTTTTTATCGGGCCATCGGCGCCATTTTGAGTGGCAGCCAAAATGGTGCTGATGGACCGAGGGGAGATCGGTCCCCGCGCCCCCACTGGACCACCAGGTACTCGTAAAATGTTTTGGGGGGGTTCGGGAGGGTGGGGGAAGCTAAGGGATTTGTTTTATAGGGTTGGGGTGGGTTTAGGGTTTTTTTTGGTGTGCCGGTTTTCCCCGCCCTCCCCCGTCCCCCAATTTACGATTTTTCATGATAAATCAGGGGAATTTCTATTGTATCGTGACTCTTTGATTTTTGACGATTTAAAATATATCTCACGATTTTTTTAAATCGTCAAAAAACAATTCACACACGCAGCACACATTTATTCCTCCCCTCCACACATAGCATACCAATATATACCCACTTAGTCTCTCCACATAGGGGTAGATTTACAAAAAATGCGCGTTCGCGTACTTTTGTTGGCGCACCAGTCGCAAACAAAAGTACGCTGGATTTTAGCGGATACGCGCGTAGCCGCGCGTATCTGCTAAAATCCAGGATCGGCGCGCCTCCGTTCCCTCCAAGGCCGCTCCGAAATCGGAGCGGCCTTGGAGGGAACTCGCTTTTGCCGTCCCCTCACCTTCCCCTCCCTTCCTCTATCTAACCCACCCCCCGGCCCTATCTAAACCCCCCCTACCTTTGTCCGGGGATTTACGCCTCCCGGAGGGAGAAGTAAATCCCCGCGTGGCAGCGGGCCGCTAGCGCGCCGAGACGCGACCTGGGGGCGGTTCCGGAGGGCGCGGCCACGCCCCCGGACCGCCCCGGGCCGAAACCACGCCCCTGGGCCCGCCCCCGAAATGCCGCATCCGCCCCCAAAATGCAGCGCCGATCGGCCCCGCCCCCGACACACCCCCAACTGAAAACCCCGGGACTTACGCGAGTCCCGGGGATCTATCAAAAATAGGCGCGCCGGCGCGCAAGGCCCTGCTCACGTAAATCCGGGGGATTTATGCGAGCAGGGCTTTTAAAATCCGCCCCATATTGTATATACATCCACCCCAAAAGACACTTCCATGCACACAACCCCAGTTACACATCCAACATAAACTCAACCTCCCACACAAACACCCACCATACTCCCTGATAACCACATCCACTATATACAAATGCAGTCAAATATCCAAAAAATACTCCTCACAACCCTCATATACAAACAACTGCTCCACCAAGACCCACTCCCGACTCACCCACAAACACACAACCCACCCACTCTCATCTCTCTCCACAGATACACCCTATCATATTATACTTAGTCCTAGATGCCCACCTATAAATACACTCATTATCACCATACAAACCCATAGAAACAACTCCCTCACATACATCTCCCCCACCCCCACACAATCCCTATAACCTTACCCTCCACTGCCCCCAAACACATTCCCACCATGCACTGACCCACGCCCACACACATATCTTCCACAAATGGTAGAAACATTCCCGAAGCCATGCCTCTTCATGCTTTCTCTGCCTTTCTGATATGTTTACTTTTTAATCTGCAGTAAAGATGGTTTTCGTGCAGTACCTTTTTGGCTGTAGATACTTTTCATGTCATCCTATTTGTGACGCTTTTTAAATTGCTTTTAGGAATGGGATTCTGTTTTTGGATTTCAAGCTGAAGAACATTTGATGTGAGTCTCTTTGTAAGCTTTCCGTGTTTGTGGATTAAGGGTTTCATACTGTTAGTTGGAAATAAGAAGCTTTTGAATTCTATTCTTTATTTGGTCCCTTGCCCAATTAAATGTAAGAAGTTTTCTAGAGATCCAAACCATTAGAAAGATACTACATAAATGCAAGCAAGCATTGTTATTGACTATGTATTTTATTCTGTAATGAAAGGTCCGTCATCTACATGCATATAGATCGAATAACTACAGTATATATTTATAGAATTTACTCATAAAAATGGGAACATGCCATGTAAACCCCTGGGCTTGATTTTAAGTTTGCTAGTAACTTCCCTTACAAAATATTCAAGGAACACTTACCATTTCCGAATTCACTTTTTGCTGCTACTGTAACAACAAAAAAAAATGCATTTAATATCTTGTCCTACTCACTGCACCTTACTGCAATCCAAAATTAATAGGGAGTTCAATTAGTGGATGATTGGCTAATTTCAGTAGCTTGTTTTAGCTATTAAGCCTCTGCAAAGCATTTATAGAAGTCTTAATGAATATGTTGCCAGACTTGCAGTGTAATGAAGTTTGTATTAAAACACTATAAGGAGTGTCCCACTACACAAGGTCACTTCCATTTGTTTTCATTAGAGTCCTGGAAGAGAAAAAAAAAGGAGAATAGCTTACTTATTTTGGCTACAGAAAAAGTTGTTAGCCTGGAGACAGTTCTCCATATGCAACAACATCTTCTGATATTGCAGAGAAATGCCTTGGAATATAAATACAGCCTAGTACATTGTTGTATGTGCTCCTCCAAAGGGAACAGGTTGAAGTATTAAATTCGGTCTCTAGTGTTTCTGTGGGATCAATTAAATAGTGAGAATTATATATGCTGATTCAAAAGACAGCTCAGTCTAGCAGGTATTGCACAATATTTTTGAAATGCACAAATGTAATAATGTCCTGAATAAAAACCTAAAATATTACTTTTTCTATTGCTTTTTTTTTGGCATGTTTAAACAAGTGCTGTAATTTCTTTGCACACCTGAGAGAATTCATACTGTGTGACGTGATGCAATAAATTTTACTGTATATCACATTATATTATTTGCAAATGGTCCATAGTAGGTCTCTCACACTGAATAAACCAATCAGATAGGGAAGCAGATTAGACGAACACTGATCTGGGATCCTGCTTTCACGTAAGGGTGGATTTGATAACATCTTGGGGTCCTGAGTGTTATGTTACCAAGGTTCTATCGTACAACTATATGACCCAAAAGAGAAAGTATATTGTTAGTCCACCACATAAGTTCGTTGGGATATGTAAAATTTGCAAAGAATAATTTAGCTTGTTTCAAATTCATGTTTTTTCTTAAATTAGAATGTTTTTTGTTTATTAGTATATTTCATCAAACTTTGTGTAGTGGAAAAAAGGATGAGAGCTGTCAATTTTGATGGAATTTTGATACATCGAGGCCCACCTGTGACTGTGCCACTGCTTCATATTCTATTTATTCTGAGTGAGGTAAATAATTCAAACTTTAACACGCATGATTTGCACCAATAATCAATGCAAAATTATTCTGGTGGTTTGGCTTTGATTATTGCCCAAGGAAAAAATATCTGCCAAGATTGTGCCTGCTTTCTATATTCAGTAAATTGTTGTCACAAAACTAGATGTAGATCAATTCTTCACCTTCTCCCTACTCCTGGGTCTGCTTCTACAGTATTGGATAAAACATAAGAACATGCCAAACTGGGTCAGACCAAAGTTCCATCAAGCCCAGCATCCTGCCTCTGACAGCAGCCAATCCAGGTCACATGTACCCAGTAAGATTCAACAGAATAGGTCCAGACTTCTTGCACTTAACCAGAGAAATAGTGGCTTTCCCAAGTCAACATGGTTAATAGTGGTTTGTAGACTTTTCTTCCAAGAAGTTAAGAACATGCCATACTGGGTCAGACCAAAGGTCTATCAAGTCCAGCATCCTGTTCCAACAGTGGCCACTGGCCAATCCAGGTCACAAGTACCTGGCAGGATCCAGAAGGGTAGATAGATTCCATGCTACTTATCCCAGGGATAAGGAATGGATTCCTGCAGCTCCACCTTAATAATGGTTTCTAGACTTTTCCTCCAGGAACTTGTCCAAACAATTTTTTTAAATTTGGCTATGTTTTTCATCATATCCACTCCCAACAAATTCTAAAGCTTAATTATACAGTGAGTCAAATAAAATGATATCTCCAAATTGTTTTAATTGTGCTACCTATTAACTTCATGGAATGTCCCCTTGTCCTCGTGATACTAGAAAGGGTAAATAACTGTTTCCTATTTACCCTTTTCATCCTATTCATGATTTTATCTTCTTTCTGATCTCCAGCAGAAGAATTCTAAACTGTTTAGCCTTTCCTAAAAGTGGAGCCATTTCAACTTCTTTATCATTTAGGTCACCCTTTTCTGTACTTTGTCTAGTTCTGCTTTATCTTATTTGAGATGGAGCAACCAGAAATGCATACATTGCTCAAGGTGCAATCGCACTATGGATGTATACAGAGACTTATATCTTATTTTTCCTTCCTGTCATAAGAACATAAGAAATTGCCATGCTAGGTCAGATCAATGGTCCATCAAGCTCAGTATCCTGTTTCCAACAGAGGCCAAACCTGGCCACAAGAACCTGGCAAGTACACAAACACCAAGAAGATCCCATGCTACTGATGCTAGTAATAGCAGAGGCTATTCCCTAAGTAAACTTGGTTAATATCAGTTAATGGACTTCTCCTCCAAGAACTTATCCAAACCTTTTTTGAACCAGATACACTAATTGCACTAACCACATCCTCTGGCAACAAGTTCAAGAGCTTAATTTTGCGTTGAGTGAAAAATAATTTTCTCCAATTAGTCTTAAATGTGCTACTTGCTAACTTCATGGAGTGCCCCCTAATCCTTCTATTATCCGAAAGTGTAAGTAACCGATTCACGTTTACTCGTTCAAGACCTTTCATGATTTTAAAGACCTCTATCATAACCCCCCTCAGTCATCTCTTCTCCAAGCTGAACAGCCCTAATCTCTTCAGCCTTTTCCTCATAGGGGAGCTGTTCCATCTCCTTTATCATTTTGGTTGCCCTTCTCTGTACCTTCTCCATTGCAACTATATCTTTTTTGAGATGCGGCGACCAGAATTGTACACAGTATTCAAGCTGCGGTCTCACCATGGAGCGATACAGGGTCATTATGACATTTTCCCTTTTATTAACCATTCCCTTCCTAATAATTTCTAACATTCTGTTTGCTTGTTTGACTGCTGCAGTTTCAGATCCATTAGATTCCTACAAGCATGACTTGGGTCATCTCATCTACTACCTGAGTCACTAAGCTCCATATAATGGGAGACCAATGACTGGTGTAGCCATTTCATGGCTGTAGAAGACTGGCATTCCTGCTTGAATGAGGTGAGGTGAGTTTTCTCCTTTAGAACCATGATATTATGTGTTTGGGGTGGGATGTGGGCCAGAGAAACCCTCCACCTCGGTTTCTCTGGACCCAGAATCCCACCCCAAGCTAGAAGGGCTTGAGAGAATAGGTCAGATTCCCTTATCAGGGATTCAATACAGCTGTGACCTTTATCATTTCCAAACTGATCATTTATGTTGGTGTATTCATTGAGTGCTGTGTGTGGTTTAACTGCAAGGGCCAGATGAGTCACGGGTGCCCGAGTTACTATTTCCAGTACTTGCCTCCTCCACTAATTCCTAAGGAGGATATTCATAGTGTGAGGATAATCCTTGACTTTGAATCTATGGATGGACTAGTACTACCAGTTTTAGAGGCAGGGAGGATTCCTTTTGCCAAACTCAAATTTGTCACTGCTTTAGTTGTGTCCTTTTTTTTCACTAAGCCCAATTTTAAAATGATTATGCAATAGGTTAGTACAATGGCAACAAAACTGAACTGAAAACTTAAATTGGTTCAGAATATGGTGCCCAGGTACTGGGATTGGCCACTGTTGGAAACAGGATACGGGGCTTGATAGACCCTTGGTCTGATCCAGTGTGGCATATCTAGTGGTCTTATGTTCTTAAAACAAGCAGAAAGACCAGGGATAGATTATACCCATTCAGCTGACCCTTCACTGGTTTCCAATACATTTCAGAGCACAATTTAACATTGAAGATCCTGAGGGGGATAATCTGCTCTATTTAAAAGTTGAATTGTTGCTATACTCCCTCCAGGTCCCTTCTTCTGAGGTTAGTGCGGACCAAAGATAAGGCTATGTATGCTAGTATTTTCCACATTTATATCATTTTTGTTGAAAGATTTCTGAATGGAGGAGAATAACCTGCACTTTCAGGTGCTGATAAAACTCTTGTTTCTTTTAAGATAGAAAAGCTGTCATTTGCAAATGGTAAGCACTGTTTTAAAGACATTTGTTTTGTCTTCTGTGTGATTGTTCGAAAGGCCTGAATTTATGATTCACAGTAATATTTTATACATATATGCCACATTTATTTATATATGTATTTGATTTTCTATTACGCTTTTTTTTCACAATACTATGGCCTGCTGTTTTAAACACTGAGCCTGTACAGTACCAGTAGCATCCTTTCTGCATGTTATTTTTACTTCAGTAATAAGTTGGTAATCTGACCATCAGCTATTTATGTCCTTTGTAAGGCAAACAAGCACTTTTTATTGGTTATCAAAAAAATAACTTGAGTCTGATTTACTACTTATTTATTTAAAAGATTTGTTATCTGTGTTGCGTGTGCGCAGCGGCAGCCCTCTTACCCTCTTTTGCCTGCTCCACCGTCTGGCTCCACTTCTCTCGCGACAATGGGCAGCTGCCTATGATCTCGGCCAACCCTGGTGCTCCTATCTTTGCGATGGACATCCATGCTCCATGGGGAGATGCCGCCATCCCGCGCTGCGCCCCTTCCTTGGCGTGCGCTTCTCCTCTTCTTTTAAAGGGGCAGCAACAGGAAAAACCCGTGGCCCCGGATGATGACGTCATTGGGTCTTGGTATATAAGGCCAGGCCCAGCCACAGTTAGTTTATTTATTTATTTTATTTATTTAAAATTTTATATACCGACATTCATCCAGGATATCATATCGGTTCACATTGTAACGCAAAAACAAACGCACGGCATGGCGCTTTACATTGAACAGTAAAAAACATGATAACAAGGCATTAACGAGAGGGGGGAACAATAATATGGGAAGTTTTGCAATAAAATTATATACAAGAATTGCAATTATATACATATGTACAAAAGAAAGAAAACTATGAGGTTAATTTTAATTGCCTTTGCAACAGGTCTCCAGGCTGGTCGTGTATTCATTGCTTCCCCTGGTGATTCCTTCATGTTCCTGGTTCCTATCTTGTTCATGTTGCTGATCCTAGTTCCGGTATTCTCCTTTGTTCCTGTGTTCCTGCATTGCTCTACTTGTTCTACGGTTTGACTCCTGGACCTGAACTCTGCTTTGGCCCAACCACTCTACTGATCATCTCCTGGACTCGACCTCTGCTTTGCCCGACCACGCTACTGATCATCTCCTGGACCTGACCTCTGCTTCGCCTGAACACGCTATGATCATCTCCTGGACCTAACTTCTGCTTTGCCCGACCACGCTATTGATCTTCTCCTGGACCTGACCCTTGCTTTGTCTGACTTCGCCATTGACTATCTCCTGAAGACCATTGCCTTGTCTCACCACTCTACCTTTCCTGCCACCTGCCCTGACTCCAGCTTATTCAATGACGCCTCTGCTATACTCATTCTAGACTTGGCTTTTCAGACTTTGGCTTGTTCTTACTCCGGCCCCCCCTGTCTGCCTCTCGTTCCATTTGGCGCCCGGGTCTCTGGGACTCCACCTCGTCCAGATCAGACCTGCTACTCTTACCACTGCTGGTCCCTGGCTGACCTTCTCCTTGTCCATCAGAAGACCTTGGACAGAGGCCCACCTAACTCCAGCCAGCCCCGGTACCCAAGGGCTCAACCTGCGGGGATCGAGGGCTGATATTGGCGAAGCTCCACCGGCCTCCATCAGCCAGCCAGCTCCACCTACCGATGGTGGGGACCTGTGTAGGGCTTGCCTTGTGGGTAGCATCAACTCCACCTCGGCTCAAGGGTCCACCTCCTGCACAACAGCGTGCAACAATCTGCACTCTACATGCTATGTTTGAGGCGGATTACAAATTGCACATTCACATACTAAAGGTTTTAAATATATTGCTTGGTAGGGATTTTGTTATTTGTGTGTTAGAGGTGTCCTAGTAGTTAGAGCAGAGAGCTGAGAACCAGGAAAGCCAAGGTTCAAATACTCTTTATCCCACGGATGCTCCTTCTAAATATATACAGAGAAAAGAAGGAGGGAGAAATTTAGGAAAAAAAATAAGAAAGTGAGTGAGGCAAAATGAAGAGGAGGGGGCCAGGGATAGTAAAAAAAAGTGTGAGAATAAAATCAGGAGAGACTAGGAACTTTTAAGTGTTTTCATTTTAAAATGGCAATTATGCAAATACATGAAAGAAGAATTTGAATCTTTATTCTATGCTGCTCTACAGGCATAAGCAGTTATATTACAAAATGTTGAAAGCAATTATACATTTACCCATATACTGCCATTTTACTGATCACTTCAACAATCACCCTTTGTTTGAAAGATCATTACAATAAATATCATTACTTTGATAACTGGAGGAATTTATTGAATTTAATCCATGCCTGAAAATAGAATGGCATTATTTTTTAGATGACTGTGAAATATTATAAAGCTTATTGCTGATTATGGAAATGAATCCTGCCTGCATGATGACAAATGACAAAAGGGAAAAAGATATGAAAATCTTATATAAAACAATTTGAGACTGAAAAGGGGGCGGATGGTGACTTAGCTACTCAAGAAAGCTGACAAATAAAACCATAGCTATTCAGAATCAAAGTTGGAACCACTGCTGTGCAAGAACGTTAAAAAGCAGCAAATTGTGCAATCATTAATGCATAACAAAGCATTTTCAAATGAATTCTGCTCTGAACTGAAGAACACATTGATTACCTCACTTCCCTATGCAAAAGCCTTATTAACTCTGTTTGAATATGCAATACCGCTCTGGAAAATAGAAGGAAAACCATCTTGAGCATGTTCCAGCCGTGATGTCAGTATAAACTCTGGACAAGAAGCCAACTTTCTGATCATAGGGTGCATGTTTCGTGGACTCCTTCGCCTTCTGCTATCTTATCTTTGCCGTGGTGTTCCACAAGATTCAGTTTTGGCCTCCCTCTCTGTTTAATCTTTATATAGCACCATTGGTAACAATCAAAGTTTCAGGGATTAATCCTTTTTTTTGCTGATGATATTCAATTAGTGACCTATGTGGACCTTCTGCAAACTGATGACTAAGTAAATGTAATTCTTGTATTGACGCAGTACAAGACTGACACTACTTAAAATGCAACTTAGCCCTCAAAAGAGAGTCCCTTTGGATAGTGAAGAAAACCACTTACTATCCATTTTGGCATCCATTTCGGTGATAAACAGTCCCCAAGAATATGGTGTTCTCATCTGGGATAAACCAGGTCATTCATCAAATTGCTTTAGAGCCCGAACATGCGTTAAATAGGATTTAATGCAAATTTCACATGTGATAAATAGCACAACGCAAGCTGCCATGCAAATTTTAATTTTAGTATGCAAGTGGGAGGGATTAATGCAAATTAAGTATCCTACCGCATTCCATGATAGAATAACATATACAAATGTGGGATTTAACATCAGAAATAACGAACCTTTTTTTTTTTTTGCGGTTGCAGGGGAAAAACTGTTTTAACTTGTCTGCGCAGCAGTTATCGTGGATTGCAACTATTATCACTGTGAATATCTCAGGCGATAAAAAGAGTATTTCATCAGACACACCTACTAGGTCCGTCTAGGCCAATAAAAACACCTGTTCTTACCTGGCTTGTCTTCGTAAACCCATCATGATCGTAGAGAATTTACTGGTTGGGGGATACTGGATGCTTTAGGAAGCTCACCGCAGACAACAACAAGAGGAACAACAACAACCACAAGAACAGGCAAGAGAAGGTCCAACCCCTCCTAGTGAAGTCCCTACACTGGAGCCCGCACCACTAGTCTCACAGGAGATGGTCATGGACCACGGCAGTAGCTGGCACGTAAGTGGACATAGTGGAGGAGATACAGCGAGTGCATCTTTCCTCCATGAGCCAGAGAATTATGAGCCAGTGTCACCTCAGCTCTCAGGCTATCCTGGAATTATATGAAGAAATTAGAGTGGATCTGGACACAGTCACGGAAAGGTCCCACACTGTGCCTGGCCTCACCAAATTTTGGCCACCCTGCATTCTATGGCAAGAAGCTCCTTCCAAACGATAGTAGGGGTGTGTGGGGAATGTCCCAAACAACTTTTTCCCACTGTTTGTCCAGGTCATAACAGCTTTAGCTGACTGCATGAATCGCTAAATATCATTTCCTCAGGACAGGCAGGACTCGATGGAATTGAAGAGAGGCTTTTATGCCATCTAACATTCCCAATGTTCTGGGAGCTATCGACTGCACTCACATAGCTATCATCACACCTCATGATAGTGAAGAGATCCTCCGCAACAGAAAGCTCTTCCACTCCATCAACGTGCATGTGTTCTGTGATGCTCAAATGCACTCCCTTGATGTGATGGCCAGGTACCTGGGAACCACACATGATTCCTTCATACTTAGGCAATCGGGTCTCTTTAAAAAATGTTGAGGATGGCCTCTAGGGTGTCGGCTGGCTCACAGGTAGGAAAGATGTTCTTTCTCTATTCCATCTCTGGCTATGTATTTGCAGCAAATGGCACGGACATGGGGGAACTGTGGGGGATGTAACAGCGTTGCTGACATGACAAAGTGGCTTGTATAGTTAGGTGTGCAAGTCTGTGCGCCAGGGCCTGCATTTTCTCCCATACTCAAGAGACCTGCTAATCTTGTGAGGCCAAATAATGCACTTGCCCTAAAGCTTGTGTGTGTGAGCATCCACTAGTACACACTTTCTACGGGTTTGCTGTAAAAAGTACCCTTTTCCATTTTCCCATTTGCTCCACAAGAAATTTCACAGATGAATCACACCCTTTAAATGTCCACACTGCTGGTCTTTGCAGATCAGGTATGACCTGTTAATGATAGGTCAGCCAGGATGCAAGTGTCGACCGTGTTCTGTGGGGATCAAAGACTTGTGTCGTGGCCATAGTGAATGGTAAATATTGCAGTCGTGTGATAAGGCAGCATGTAGACCGATTTATACCGCAGTAACACAATTCAACATCCAAAAATTAATTTTACGAGTGATGACAATTTTTTAAATAATATCCAAATTTTATTTATACTAGGTTTTTAAAAACAGACTCTCTCTCTCTCTATATATATATCAATAACACCTTCTTTCTTAATATTCTTTTTCACATCAACCAATAAAATATATTCAAGAGAACAACTATACCTAAATTATCTTCAATATATTCTTATTAGACAAGTATCATATTTAGTATTATTAACAGAGTCCTATTGTATATTCAATACTAGTCTTTATCTTACTATCACTGAGAATTGATTCTTTGTTGTAAATCTTTTTCAGTGTTGCTGTATACAATTGAACCAAGTCCTTCAGGGTAAGTATATATTTTGTTCTTTTTCTTTTCTTGTTTCATATTTTCTTTTGTCAGTCTTTTTCCATATCATGTTGAGCTCAGGCCTGGCTAAATGTTAGTTCTGACTCTGTATCATTCTTTCTTTTTTCTTTCTTCACTGGCCGGTATCTTTTTCTTTTCTGCTTTCTTCTATTCATCTACTACCCTATTCTTTAAATAACTTAACAGCAGAGACTATCTCCTTATCCCGCCCCAGGATCTTCCGTTATATTAAATCAGTGAATGGCCTATGTGTACGGTAGTGCAACTAATTGATACTGACATAATTCTAACTATTAAAATAAATAGTAATTACTTTTCCTTAACACTGGATTAAAAGAACCGCTTTACTTTCATCACACTCTCTCTTATTCTTACATTACAATATCTTATCTTGTCAGCTAAAGAAATGTTTTAGCTATCACGAGTTGTTTTATTATACAATAAAACTCACCTTTAAACTTTAACAATTATTCTAACTTTTGCTCCAATTAAACAAAAAAATCACAATACACAGTCAACTCACACATACATCATCATTATAAAGCTGTTCATTTAAGTTTATTGGCTTCCCTCCACATACCAGCCTTAAAATGGGAGAACAGGGAAACACCTCCTCCCTCATCAAAAGCTGGCTCCTAACCGAAGCTTTTTCCAACTGTCTCTTGCTTTTACTATGAAAGGGTATCCATGCTTTCGATGATGTCAGTCAGGGCAATAGTGCTATAGGCTATCGGGTTCTTGTTTCTATCAATGTTTCAAGCTTTCTTTTTATTTTATTTTTAACAGTATTGGTGTTGCTTATTTTCCAGTACAGTAGTTGATCTTTGAGCTCTTGTAAATTTTGAATTTGTTCTCTGCACTTTAACTAACTTTGGTGTACCTTCGCTGACCACTTTACTCGTATCCAGGAAGGCAATGACATAATTACCTGGATACACCTTCTCTAACTTCTTAGTCAGGTGGTACCTAGCTTTTGGTGGTGTTTTGTGTGCATGCTAGTAACGTCACTGATGGCATCTCTTATCTTGGCCTGAACTTCTTTTCTATCTCAGAGTCTCATAGCAAAAACTAAAATAATTAAAAAAAACAAACCAACAACATATAGGCCCAAAGGCACCCACCTAAGTAGATCAGACATCAAAAGCAGTAGAAGCAGCAGGGAAAGGTCTCTTTTTTTTAATTTTATGTTGCTCTGGAGTCAGGATAAGGATGCTCTGGCAGTGGCAGCTTTCCTTATCACTGCTGGCCGCTGCTGGTTAGCTTAATTCTCCTGTTCCTTTTCTTGATCACGGCGCTCTTCCTGGAGCAGTTCCAGTGCCTCACCTCCCCCTCCGCCGCTTCCTTTATTGTCTCGGTGTTCTTCCTCCTTGCGGTGGGGTGCCAGTGTCTGTGCGACACCTCCAGGTTGCGTCCTCTCCCCCCCCCCCTTCACCTGTCATTGCCAGGCCGAGTCCTGTTTCTCCTTTAAACGCACCAAATATTTGCACGTCATCGGGGTATTGTTGCTCATTTCCAAAGCAGAATGATGGCCTCCCTCCCTCAGTGCCAGCTCTGCCGTCAGACTTCCCCTCTCAGCAGTGACCCATGGCAATCCCTGTCCTTCCCCCTCATCCTTACTCTGTTGATTGCTTTCAGCGATGCGGCCTCTCCCCTGGTCTCCTCTCCCCTGCAACGTGCCCGGCGCTCTCTCCTCATCACACAAGTTGCTCTCTTCCCTGTGACGCAGCCTTTCTGGGGAGAGAAAGACACCCTGGCATGGCACTTCCCGGTCCATGCGTACATGTCAGTCTTCTCTGCTCTGGAAGTGCCACGGCTCGCCTTGCTCCATGAGCCGGCCAGCATCGGGGAAGCGGCAGCACTTTTTCTCTCAAAAGGGGTCTCTCTTTCAAGCTGCTTCAGCTCTCCTTGCATCATGCTTTCCCCTCTCATGTGGAGGCTCGAAGAGGCCCGACACGGTTTCTGACAATGGCCTCTCTCTCATAATGCTGTTCCTTCCTAGGAGGACAGGGCTTCCGATCCCTCTCAGGCTGCTTGTTTCGTGCTGTCTCTCTAGCCTCACATGTCTGCTTTCAGAGCTTTTCTCCCAATGATCTCCTGTTCTCAGCAGTAATGCAGTCCACCTTTCCTTTACAACTGGGCTTTTGCTTGTTCGGGTTGTGTTGGTTTTCTCAGCGATATGATCCTTCACTGAGCATACAGGGTCCTCTTCTAGACACTCTGGTCTCTCTTCTTTAACTATGGTGTTATGTTGTTCTGCATGTCTCAGCCTGTCTGTCTCATGAACATCTGTCTTGCTCTGTTTTTCTCTTTTGCACTGTTTTCTTTACTTGTGGGGTGTAAGGAATCATGCTATTAGCACATTGTTATTGCCTTTTCTTTTTATTGTTTTCCTTCACTGATATTGGTTTGCTTTCTCTCTTTTTGTTTTTACAGGTTTCTGCTCTTCATTGGCCCTGTTCTGGCCTTTATTCTTTGGCAGTTCCTTGCAGCCTGGCCCAATGTTGTCATCAACCTCTACCCTGCTGCTCTCACTGCCCTTGGCCCTCTCAACTCAGGCCTCACCAAATTAGGACCCGTTCAGACATCATAAGGATCAGGTGTCTTATTTTAATTTTTTTTTTTATTAGGGTAGCCCTTTAAACAAGTCACAGTTTATCTTGCCCATTATATAGGTAAACCAGAAGCAGTGGCATTTTTGGGCCTAGCATATTCCCTGTGTCAGGGCAGAAAAATGTTTGTATCTGTGGAGGACATACTGCAGAGCAGCCAGGGACGTGCACATTCATACCTGGAGGAAGAGGTTGTTCTGCTAGGACAGACATAGCACCTCTGATCTACTGCTTTAGGGTTTGATGACTGCTACAAATAAGTAGCCTTAACTTGGTTGCAAGGGGCTGCCGCACATTTGGTAGAATCCCCAGATGCAGTTTATTAGTCTGGAAGATGTGACCTCAAATTAGCTAATGCTATACTGCTCATATAGTGTTCCAGAAAAAGATGGCAGGCACCTAGAGTACAGAAATAGGCTTTTAAGGCTGAAGCTAACCTACAGGCTTTGCTTCTACAGTCTTACAGCATACTGTGCTTTGGCAAAAGAATGTCAAAGTGACTCTGGTGTCATTGATGCCCCCATTCTGTCTTTGGTACTGCACATTGAGGGTAAAGTATACAATAGGTTCTCTCTCTATATGTAACACATCAACATAAGAGAACTCATAAATACATTCACACCTTATTCATGCAAATGTCATTATTTAGTCATGAGACCACAATAAAACAATCCTGTCTAGACAATAAATACTCTCTAACACATACATGCACAACCAACACATTCAATCTCACACCCTAAAATTCACACCATATATTGTACAATATCCAGATGATTTAAATACAATTTGGATTTCACTGAAAATACAATATTTATGATGCACTTTTACACTTCAGTACGTATGAAAGCAGCAAATTCCAGTCCCTTAGAATCTTCTCACAGCGTGTTCGCACATTAAATTATTCCTATTGCAGTGTTCACAAACAAGTCGGCACCATTCACTGGACTCATCCGGCAAGGAATCCTTGTTTCACCCGTGCACCCCGGGCTTCATCAGGGAAAACTCTCGCCAACAATCTATTTATAACCAATTCTACATAAGAAACAAACAAAGTGAGAAGAAATTCTAAAACCCACTCCTTAACACATTAAAGAGCACATCATACCTGACTCCACTACTCCTTTTTCACACACTGGAAAGCGCCGGTCTCTCACATCTCACTACCGTCTCAAACAGCCTTTCAAATTGCTGAAAAATGGCTTCACATCCAATAATTCATTATCATGTTCCCGGTTGCAGAACTACAACCAAAACAATAAAGTTTAATACCATTTAACAATGTATCTGCTTACCTGAACAAACGCTCAACTGGCTCAGTACTCACGTCTAACCCGGAACTGATGAAATAACGCTCAGAACGATGATGTAAAACCGTAGACTCTTCTAACCCTTATAACACCCAATATGTAGACATTTTGAAGGGTGTGTACTTGTCTTTTTGGTCGGAGCATATATCGTGGTATCATGTGGCTTGGCTGGGTACATTTGATTTAGTTTTTGCATACAAAGCATGGAAAATTGGAGCTGTGAAGGTGCATCTGCCCATTGATTTTCTGTATGGAATAGAATTGAGAAACCTCTCTGCTAATTCATCACATTAACTTTGTTGGCATGTGTAGTTTACTGTGTTTACCTCAGAGTGTGCAAAATGGAATATAAAGTGCTGCTTTCTCTCTCTTTGTGCCAGTCAAATTCCGTTGTAACAGTGATGCTGATACAGACTTGTAGGGGAAAGAAAAAGGAATGTCAGAAACCCAATGGAATATATATATATATTTTTTTTTTTTGTAAAATCCAAGCTGTTTAACTTTCATGGTACCTCCATTCCTTCCCACTGTGAAATTGAGGGATGGACTGTTTCAGTTGTCCAGTTCCTACAGGTCACATGTTGTTAACATTAAAAAAAAGCACCATCAGAAATGTCACCCATTTAAATGGTGGATTTGGGTAATGCCCCAAGAAATACTGGAACACGTGCCCTTCAATCTGAGACATGGCCCTTCAGAAATTGAGATGTATTGTTTGCAGGACAATATTTGGAAGCTCACATTGATCCCTTGCCCATGCTACATCTGCTCTTTACAAAGCTCCCAATCTGGCACCTTTAGTGCAGATTGAAATTCACAAAACATTATGGGCATGGAAAGCAAAACATATTCTTCACACCGAGAATGTGTGCTTAACAGTGTAATACAGAAAACTCAACACTCTCTGTCTCCATATGGTCTCAGCAGCCCAGACTTGCCTTTCATTACTTGTCCTAGTATATTTCAAAAACCATTTTTCTCTGACTTTACAGAAACCACAATGCAATAATCACGTAGGGTAGAAATTCATATTGACAAACTGCCAGTATTATTGCTGCAAATCCAAAGCAATAACTAATTTTCCGTTTCTCAAAGCCCACAAGAATCAGTGCCTCAGTTACAGAAAGACAAACCTTGAGACCTCAGCAATCTTCTTCTGGCCTCGTTGGTTTTGCACAGTAAGCATTTAACATATTTAAGGTTCAGACTCTCAAGAGGCACTTGCTTGCTCCCTCTGCATGCTTTTTCTGGTAATGTCACTTTCAGTGGACTTCTAGACAGAAAAGTTACTTAAAAATGAAGAAAGATTGCTCTGTTTCATAACTACCAGCTTCCTTTTTAGCAATTCCATTCTTACAGAGTGAAAATACACTGGGGATGACAGTAGGATGAGTCATCCAAGACTTGGCATCATTAGGGTAAAGTCATTCTGCAGTTTGATGATATCAGATCCTATAAGAATTATCCAGAGTATATAGTCCATTGCAGTAACTTTGAAGAACCACTCTAAGTATTTCCAGGCCTCTTTTTAATCACTGGAGAATAGAACAAGAACAGTTGCCAGTGACTCCATCTTTATGTAAATCACAGGTGTTTCCATGAATTAAATCCTGGACAAGTGCCAATTTCAGAGAGAATTCTCTTTTAGAAAAGATTTTAGGGATTTAGGTTACAATTCCTGCATGTTATAGAAACATAATATATTATGTCTTTCTGATGAGGCAAGTTCTCAAACATAAGCTCTGGGAAAAGGTGGAACAGGGTAGATAGCAAGGAAACCAGACAGAGGGCTGCAGACGGCACTTTCAGGATGGCACTGCCAGAGCATGTGAGCAGCCTGAAGAGCTCGTGCTGGTCAAATGAGACCATGGTGAAGATGGAGTCAGCATCACTGGAGGCCAGGGAGCTTCAAGGAAGCCGGTGAGACCCAACGCTCAAGGCTGACCTCAAGTGGCAGGCTATATCCTGGAAAGTGCTGGCAGAAAGTTTCTGTCAGGGAGACAGTGTGTCTGAGGAGCATGAGCAGGTGTTGATGGAGCCACTAGTACCAAAGGCAAGAGAGCCTGAGGGAAGCTTTACATGCGAGGGAGCAAGCAAGTTCCTCTAGAGAGTCTGAACCTTAAATATGTTAAACGCTTACTGTACCAAACCAATGAGGCCGGAAGAAGATTCCTGAGGTCTCAAGGTTTGTCTTTCTGCAGCTGAGGCACTGATTCTTGTGGGCTTTGAGAAACGGAAAATTAGTTATTGCTTTGGATTTGCAGGTAAAGTCTGAGTCTCTTATAGTGAACAGGAGGTCTGCCTGCACCAGAATTTATTCTGTAGAAGATAAAATGTGATTGATCTGTGGTGTAAAAGGCTGGGAAATAAAACAATATTTCAAAGCCTCTGAATGCAGTTGGGAGTACGTGGACTATCAGGCAGTAATCCTGGACCAGGCATGGATGAGTACATTTTCACAGTCTTCTATATATGTTTACCTAGAACGCATTGACTCATAAGAACATAAGAAATTGCCATGCTGGGTCAGACCAAGGGTCCATCAAGCCCAGCATCCTGTTTACAACAGAGGCCAAACCAGGCCAAAGAATCTGGCAATTATCCAAACACTAAGAAGATCCCATGCTACTGATGCAATTAATAGCAGTGGAAATTCCCTAAGTCAACTTGATTAATAGTAGTTAATGGACTTCTCCTCCAAGAACTTATCAAAACCTATTTTGAACCCAGCTATACTAACTACACTAACCACATCCTCTGGCAACAAATGCAGAGCTTTATTGTGCGTTGAGTGAAAAATAAGTTTCTCCGATTATTCTTAAATGTGCTACTTGCTAACTTCATGGAATGCCCCCTAGTCCTTCTATTATTCGAAAATGTAAATAACCGATTCACTTCTACTTGTTCAAGACCTCTCATGATCTTAAAGACCTCTATCATATCCCCCTTAGTCATCTCTTCTCCAAGCTGAACAGCCCTAACCTTTTCAGCCTTTCCTCATAGGGGAGCTGTTCCATCCCCTTTATCATTTTGGTTGCCCTTCTCTGTACCTTCTCCATCGCAACTATATCTTTTTTGAGATGTGGTGACCAGAATTGTACACAGAATTCAAGGTGTGGTCTCACCATGGAGCGATATATGACATTTTGATATATGATATATGATATTTGATATTGATATATGACATTTTCCGTTTTATTAACCAATCCCTTCCTAATAATTCCTAACATTCTGTTTGCTTTTTGACTGCTACAGGACACTGAGCCAGCGACTTTAAAGTATTATCCACTATGATGCCTAGATCCTTTTCCTGGGTGGTAGCTCCTAATATGGAACCTAACATCAAGGGTTTTTTTTACTTGTTTTAAGTGTTTTTTGTTTTAATTGATGTATGTTATTTGAATCTGCTTGGCATGACAGGTTTGAATATAAAAATTTTAAATAAATAAACAAATTACAGTGTGTATTGCAAAAAAACTATCTTATAGCTAAGAGTACCAGGCCATTTTCATTTGATCCTGAAAAAAAATTCATACAGTCAATACATTTCAGTAGTTTTAGAACATGTCCCCCATTCCCAGCATGCTTGTTTTAAAATGTGTAAAGCCCAATGTACAAGATATATTAACATGGAAGACAATGCACATTAACATGCCAATTTTAATGCATGTAAATACATAGACACCCATTGATGCTCATTTAGCTTGATAATGAGAGGGCGAGAGGGAGAGGAGAGAGAAGGGAGAGAGAGAGAAGGGGGGGGGGGGGGAACCTCTGTATAGAGTCACTCTGACACTGTGTATATGTACCATTGTAAAGGGGCACTTTGAATCAGGGTGGGTTTTGGAAGGTTTGGAGGGGGGGGGGTGTTTAGAGTGGATGGTGTTTCAGAAACATTCTGTATAAATCTTGCAAGAAGTAGATACAAATCTACCTACTGGGAGTAGGTACAAATCTACTCCTTTACCTACTGGGAGTAGGTACAAATCTACTCCTTTACCTACTGGGAGTAGATACAAATCTACTCCTCTAGTTATACTTTTCATCCATTATAATCACTACAGATCTTTACTGATGTCAATATTACTAAGCATATCTCGGAATGTTTCTGGAACACCACCCCCTAAACCCTCTACCTTCCAAAATCCATCCCAATTCAACATGCCCCTCTACAGTGTTACATGTACAGAGAGAGAGACAGTCAGACTGACTCCATTCAGAGGTGCTCTCTCTCTCTCTCTCTCCTCCTAATGGAATACTCACTAAACTCCTCCTAGTGGAATACTCAATGTAGAAGTTGTATTATTTACACACGTTTTAAGGCCTATTTATTTATTTATTTATTTTTATTTATTAAAGGCTTTTCTATACCGAATTTCTTGATACAAATCAAATCAGCTCGGTTTACATCAAACAAGTAGGAACTATAACCAACCAAACAGTAAAGACAATTTGAAGGAGAGTAAAGTTACATTATAACAAGGATGTGTAACTTGGAGGAGGAAATAAGAAGGGGGACGAGAGATTAAGATATACATTGATAAGTTAAACCAAATATATCAAAAAATTGTACGCCACTAGAATCAGCGACCTACGTAATCATATAAAGAATCAAAAGCAAAAGCTTTGTCACTGATATGTAATGACAGATTAGTGAGTTATTTGATTCTTAAGTATATGAAAAATCGATTTAATAATCTACACTGTGTGGAATACTATGTTTAACTATTTTAATTCAACCTGTATTTAAATGAATATATAGGAGGAAATAGAGGAAAGTTTCATATATTGTGTAGGTGTCCCAATACCACTGTTTTGTGGTTATAATCATTAACCATCCTCCACCTCCATGCTGAATTTTTTTTGAATATTTTTCGTGAGTCTTTATGTGTTTCTCTAGTCCCAATGAGCCTAAGACTCTTCCGTGGCCAACGGTGTCAGTAGATTTCTATGTTAACTACTATTGGTAAAGCTTTGTGAGAGTTAAACAATACTGCTTTGTGGAGAGCAAACCGATCAGACTTCCCCGATATGTGGTTGGTGTGTCATACAACCTTTCAAGATAGTCCCGACACAAACTGTCCGTGTTTCAAACGTTCGTCTTTCCTCAGGGGAGGTGTTAATGCTGAAAAACCAACTTGCTGGGATCTGAATCTCTCCATACGATGGTTCCACGAGTTCTTTGCTTTCTCTTCTTAAGCATTGTTATTCTGACGTTGCCTCCGGGAGGCACATTAATGTGCCTCCGAGAGGCATTTGATACAGTTCAACATAGGAGACATAAATAAATTGTTTGTCCTTGGAATGAATCATAGAATAACTGACTGCATTAAAAATTGACTGAGAGGGAGACAACAAAGAGTACTGGTAAATACAGTTTCCTCTGTGGAGGAGGTTGTTTCTTGTTGTGTGCCTAAGGGACCTTGGACCTTGTTGTGTGCCTAAGGGACCTTGGACCTTGGACTTGTTCTTTTTTGAACATTTTTTGTGAGTGATATAATAGAAAGGTTTTCAGGAAAAGTTTATCTTTTAACTGATGATATGAAAATCTGTAAAGGATGGAGAGCCAGGAAGGAGTCGAGAATATGAGGAGTGATCTAGCAAAGCTCAAGGAATGGTTTAAGGACTGGCAGCTAAGATTTAATGCTAAAAAAAATGCAGAGAAATGCTTTTAGGGTGCAAAAATGCAAGGGAAAGGTATACTTGGGGGTGAAATTCTTCTAAACATGAAGGAAGAATAGAATCTGGGGGTAATTGTATCTGATGATCTTAAGGTGGCAAAATAGGTGGATAAAGCAATGGTAAAAGCCAGAAAAATGTTTGGCTGCATCTGGTCAACAGAAAAAGAGAGGCCATATTGCCCCTGTGAGGGTTTCTGGTGAGACATTATTTGGAATACTGTGTACAATTCTGGAGACGGCAGCTTTAAAAGGATATAAACACGATGGAATAGGTACAGAGGTAGCTACTAAAATGATCAGTGGTCTTTGTTCTAAAGCATTTTAGAACAGACTTAAAGATCTAAACATGTATATCCTGAAAACCCGACAGGCTGGGGGAGGCCATAGGACCAGTTTGAGCAACCCTGCCCTAGAGGAAAGGTGAGATAGGGGGGATATCATAGAGACATTCAAATATCCCAAAGGTTTCCATGCACAGGACATGAGCCTTTTACAATTGAAAGAAGGCTGTAGAACCTCATGAGATGAGGTTGAAAGGGGATAGATTCAGAATTAATCTTAGGAAATATTTATTTACCGAGAGATTGGTGGATGTGGGGAACAGCTTCCCAGTCAGTATCTGAATTCAATAAATCATGGGATAAATACAGGAGATCTCTAAGGAAGTGATGGAAATTATAATGCTAAATTCATTGGGCAGATGGGCAGTCTGGATGGGCCATACCATCTTTTTCTGCCTTCATGTTTCTATGTTTCTATGAATTGGCAAAATATATCCGGCTATTTCTTGCTGATTTATACAGTTAGCCTGCTTCGCAAAGGTTGGCAGCATGGGCAGCAAATAAGCCTAGGATAATAATTTCTAAACTTTCAGCTTGCTGGCGATTAAAACCAGTACCTTTAACAAAGAAAGATCCACAAGTGAAATAGGAGGGGAAAAAACATATTTGTTATCAGAATCCCATACCTGTTAGAGTACTTTTATCATTATCTTACACTGTGAATATTAAGTAAATATTTACCTAGAAATGTTCCTCAATCAAGTTTTCTCTTAGATACTGACCAGCAGCGGGTGCCTAATTTGGTACATCTGATACATCAAGCTCTGCATCAGAGTCATATTCTCTATTCTCCTCCTATGGTGCTGGCATCCATCATTGTGCAGCTATATGGTGGAAAATTCAGCAGGCCACAAAGATGTGACATACATTCTTCTAAGCTATATAGAAAGACTTCTACTACTACTTAATATTTCTATAGCACTGCATGACATATGCAGACACCTCTTGTCTTGTCCAAACATCTAAAATGTGTCTTCAAAACACCAAAGGTTTGCTCTATGATAGACCTGGTGCATTTATGAGATCTATTGTATCTTGCCTCTACTGGAGTCTATGGATTTCTCAGGGGAGTGAACAGCCACATTTTCTGGAGTCTATGGATTTATCAGGGGAGTGAATAGCCACATTTTCTGAGGGTGGCCTCTTTCCCCTGTGCAATGGAGAAAAAGAGAGATAGAGTACAGCTGCTATTCTTTATGGTGATATGCATGGTGTAAAGTATAGCAACTGAATGGAGAGCCCCCAGTGTCATACATGTCTGTCTGTATTATGTGGTGCACTAGTGTAGTGCTCCCTTCAGGTAATGTGGGAAATGGAAATAATCTAATAACTATAGAGGGGGATGGGCAGTGACAGAAGATCCAAATATAGCGAGGCAGAATGGAAATGCGGATTCTTTGGATAACACTGGAGAAATAAGCCTTGTGCCCCTAATTCACCAACCCCCCCCCCCCCCCCCAATACCTATTTCCAAAACAGGGTGCAACAGGACAAACCATCACACAGTGTTATCACTTAATACTTTTACTATCAGCTTGGAAATAAACAATAAATACAGTACTGAAAAGGCAGGAATAGTGGCAACATACCAACAGAGAAATACAACAATAAAATGCAGTTAATTACAATTATGGCAGTGGTGTGGTAACTATGCAATGCTAGGTCAGCATTGGCAGTAAACAATGCAGATTATAATGAGCAATCTGAAAATTGCTGGTTAGGCTATTCCTTGTGAAGTCGACTAAATTATGCCTCAGACCACTAGGATAACCTCACACATGTCACTTTCACTTTCTTTACCACAGTACCCGATCCACAAAAAGAAGAGAGAAAAAAGTATACAGTATATATCTGAATGAATGGATGTGCAGGCTGTTGATTACTGAAGAGTACTGTTGTAGTTTGGAAATTGTTGCACTTGCTTGTGGAAAACTCCAGTCCCATAAATACTCAACTTGTACAGATAAGCTGGAACCCCAGTCCTGTGGTGGGTACTTGTACACCTGAACTGGTTTCTACTCAGTCTGGGACAACCAGCAGTGTGTGTGTATCTGGCAGTGTAATGAACATTCACAAGGGTCAATGAAATATCTTCTCTGACACACTCAGTACCCAAGAATTATAGACCTATTATAATTAGAAAACAACCCATTACTTGTGGACCATCATACTAAGCAGTAAACACTACCGGTCTTAGACTGTCATTGCTTTTTAAATAATGATCGGTTCTATAGTTCTTGATTTTCTGAAGTGGTTTTTTTTTTTTTGCAAATAAAAGTAGTAACCGACTTATCTTTGAAATGTTGCTTTTTGTACTATAATCCCAACAGTCCCGACATGCGACAAGTTGTGAAGTGAAATTCTTCTTCAGGGTATTATCTTGTTGAGATGATACAGTGAAAAGAAAGAAACATATGGCAAGAGTACTAGCTTATAGCACAGCATGTTAAGAGCTATAAACACCATCCATTACTTAGTAATTTCTTTGTGGGTTCAAGACTACTATGATATTTATACTGATACTTAAGCCCACAAAAACTCCCACTTGGCTTTTTAGCTGGAAAAATGATGTCATTAGTAAATCCACTCAATTGGCCAGGGTAAATACTTCAATGAGAGGAAACCTTGGGTCAAATATATCATCAGACTCTATTTGAAGGAACCATATGAGTGAATACCAGTCAATTTCAGCATTTAAGTCATGTGGAGCCTGCCTCTACTCCAGCTGCTGTGATTCCTACCGAGAGAAACCACTGTGTGAGTACTGAACCAATGAGGCTCTATTCCAGAACCCTGTATATACTTCATTATACTCACTATCTCAGTTTCTCTTCACTACTGCACAGCCATTGTGGGGTCGCTGTTCCAGAGCCCTGAGGAACTACAAGCCCAGCCGGGCTTCATTTCTGCTCACTACTGCCATCTCTGTTGGCTCTATACTGTTAATAAAAGATCTATTTGTGTTGTGTGTACTAAAGCTGAGCCTGACCTGTGGCCCCTCATGGGACTTCCCCTCGTGGGCATGGTCTGCAGCCACAGTGTCCAAGGGTCCAGCCAAAACCTTATAAATAATAACATGAGGTCTCGGGTATGTGTGGAAAAAGGTAAAATGCAATTAATGCATCCCTTAGAGGAACGAGCTTGAGATGAAAATAGAAGGTCTCGATTCGCAAATAAGGCACTTTTAAAAGCCTTCTGAAGAACCCAGCGAGGTTGCCCTCTGTCCCTAAACCGGGATATCATCTGCTTAGCTTGAAATAAAAAGTCTGATTTAAATGAGCAGAGCCGTCGCAGGCTTAATAGTTGCCTAACAGGAATATTCATTATTAAATGGAAAGGATGATGGCTGTCATAGTTTAAAACCATGTATTACAATCAGTGGATTTGCGGAAAATTGAAGTGGAGAAGGAACCCAAATCATATGTAACCATAATATCCAAAAAAGGGATTTCATGAGAATTAACGCAAAAATTAAACTGTAAGTGCTTGTTACATGAATTTAGCCAGTCTAAAAACATGAAAAATTGTATGTCAGTCCCAGACCAGATCAAAAAAACATCATCAATGTAATGTAGTCATGTATGAATAAAGGAAAACCAATGTGAAGGGTAAACAAGCAATTCTTCAAACTTGTTGACGTAAAGACAGGTTAAGCTAGGTGCCATGGTGGCCCCCATAGTGGTACCTTTAATTTGTTGGTATATGGTAGATTGAAATTGGAAATGCCAATCGTGTAAGTGTGAGTAAGAATGTAGTGGAAGTGCAGATGGGATGAGAACGGAGATCAATGATCTTTTCAATCAATAAAAGGGCTTCTTCCTGGGGAATGTTTGAGTAAAGAGAGACAATATCTAATGTAACCAAAAAACAAGTGTCAGGAGGTGCTAGAGAGTCATGAAGTACTGTGATGAAATGACTGGAATCTCTTACATAGGAATGACTTAGACTGACAAATTGCTGTAAAAATGAATCAACAAACTGTGAGAGTGGTTCTAACACCGAGCCAATCCCAGAAACAATGGGAACGGCCGGGAGGGTGTCTGAAGAGATTTGTGAATTTTGGGGAGTATGTAAAAAGATGGAATCCGTGGAAATTCAACTTGAAAAAAAGTGGCTTCGCGGGAGTGATCAGAAGAGAGTCAAGGGCTTGTTGTACCTGATTTTTAATGGAATTCTGTAAATCAGTGGTAGGGTCATTAGCTAGAGGTAAATAATATTCTGAATCCAATAGTTGTGTAATCTCATCTGCATAGCTTGACCGATCCATAACAACAATACCTGCCCCCTTATCTGCTGGCTTGATTACAATGAAGGAGTCATAGGCCAAAGAGCTAATAGCCATTTTTTCTACTTTAGAAATGTTATAATGTTCCACAAAGGGTCATTGGGGCAATTGATTAACATCAGACATAACAAGCTTTTCAATAGTTTGAAAGACAGGGTCTATAGGACCAGGCGGTACCCATCGGGACTTTTTACGTATTATGGAGTTATCAAACATGGGTGGAAAATCTGCAAAAAAGCATTTAATTCATAGAGAACGAAAGAAATGATACAGATGGACTTCTACATCAAAAGAGTCATAAAGAACGGTGGGAACAAAGGAAAGTCCTTTTTCTAGATCTGAAATTTCATGTTGAGTAAAAGATCGAGATGAAAGGTTGAAAACTGAGCCCGAACTCATGGGAGTTATTGCCAAGGGTTGTTGTATTGTTGTTGGTGGGTGGTGCAAGTGGTGTGAGGTATTGAAGTGGATTGCGGTTTGCCCCTGTATCGGGTATTCCATCCGGTTTTCGTAGGCTGGGGCTGTGCAGTCTGCGGCATGTCTAAAAAAAGATGCAGTTGTTGTTGTAATGAAGGTAGCAAAGCTGAGGTGTAACCACCAGGGGCAGCGGATGGGTCTTCTTGATGTGTTACTGCTGGTATTTCGTCTCCAGATGAATTGTCAAAGGAAGAAGTAGCTAATTCTACTTTTCTGCATGCAGGAAGTGATGTATTCATCCATATGTAGATGAACCCTTTAGAATAATCCACCTTGCCCCTCTGGAATTTTTTGAATTTGGCTGCCTTTAGATTGCTTCTAAATTTATCCAAGTTGGTGTTGAATTTCAATAATTGCGGTTGAAAGATTCTAGTGTGGAGATCTGTTTGATAGACTCAATCTCCACAGATAATTTGGCTTGTAGAGAAGATGTAAGCTGCTTAGTTGTTTCAATGATAAGCAACATTAATTCAAATGAACATTTATTCAAAATCTGATTCCATCGTGTGATGAACTCTTTATTGTCTGTGTGAACCCTTAATCCACGTGGGATCCTCTTGACCCGGCAATATTCAATAAGTGTCAGAGCGTTTGGCTCTGCCTGAGTCAAGCGCTTCTGTAAATTTATAACAAAAATCCAAGAAGAGCCAGTAGCTGTGGTACAGGCATCCGAGAAGAATGGAGGGTCAGTCAGTATTGCACGAAAACCTTCCTCAAAATAACTGAATGTGAGATCATTGGCAGAAGTGCCCATTTAAATGCTCCATTAAATACGGATACAATCCAACAAACGTGCAGGAGACACAAGCAACACTCCAAAAATTATCCACACAAAAGAGAAGGGAGGTGCAGAAAATAATGTGTCTTCTCTAAATTTAAAGGGATCGTGGATCCTGCTGTGAGGGCAGAAGATGATTCCAGGTTAACTTTAGAAGTGGGGAGGCTTTTGGATCACCCCATCACCAATGGGACTGCAGTGTTGAGGTATAGCCTGATCCCACTTGACTCTTCCCCACAAGAAGTCTTCCCAGAAATTTCAACTAAGGATGGAAGAACAAAATCAAGAGACCCCCAGTTGGACCTCCCTGCTGTGGGATGAGGACGGGATGGGTGTCCAAGGAAGATGACTTAAAAAAGGACTTTTTGTTGTGAAGTTGGGGACCCCTCCACTAGGATTCCCAGTTAGCCGCTGGGTGAGCTTTGCACATTAAATATCACCATGGGACTCTACCCAGTTGTCTGAATAAAAGGTCATCTACCTACCAAGAGATACACTTGTACCAACAGTCAAATATAACTTCACTCTAATGGACAAATGGGCTTAATTTAATGATTACTAATCAGTAATCTTTTATTTCAACATCTAGACCCTGGCCCTTCTCCCGCCAGAGTTGGACCCTTGGGCCAAGGTGGGGTTGATGCAACCCGTAGGTAGGGACCTACGGGTCCCCACCATCGGCAGGCGGAATGGGCTGATGAATAGAGGCCTGCTGAAGCTTCACCAATACCATCCCTCGTTCCCCGCAGGTTGAGCCTTTGGGTGCCAGGGCCAGCTGGACTTAGGTGCTATGTTGTCGATGAGGAGATCGAGGTCAGCCCAGAGACAGCAGGAGAAAGATGGTACAGTCTTGCTCTGGACAAGGTAGTGTCCCGGAGACTCGGTTGCCAAAGGAATGAAGACAGACAGGGGGCAACTGAGAAATAGCAGGCCAAAGCCTGAATAGACCAAGTCCAGGACGTAGGCTGAAGAGGCATTGTCCAGGACGTAGGCTGAAGAGGCATTGTAGAACAAGCTTGAGTCAGGCTGGCGGCAATCGGGAAGCAGTGGCAAGCAAGGCTGAGGTCTGATCATGGAGATAGTCGAACGTAGTCAAACAACGCAGAGGTCTGGGTCTGGAAAGAGGCAACAATGTAGTCAGGCAATGCAGAGGTCCAGGTCTGGAGAGAGGCAACAACATAGTCAGGCATAGCAGAGGTCTGGGTCTGGAGAGAGGCAAAGATGTAGTCAGGCAATGCAGAGTTCTGGGTCTGGAGAGAGGCAACATATAGTCAGTTAATGCAGAGGTCTGGGTCTGGAGAGAGGGAATGGTGTAGTCAGGCAATGCAGAGGTCCGGGCTTGGAGAGAGTCAGCAGCGTGGTCAGGCAAAGCAGAGTCAAAGTCCATGGCATGAAGGCAATCCGAGGAAAGGTGAAGAGCAGGAACATAGGAGCAAGGAGTCAGGAACCAGGATCAGCAAGGAACAGGAACACGGGAGTGAGACGAATCTCTCAGGAGGCAAAGAGTACTCGACCAGCGAGGGGACTTGTTACAAAGGCAAAGTTAGGGAGCGGAGCCCGGGTTTAAGTACCGGTGCTCGGCTGACATCATCATCCAAAGCCGTGGCTCGGTTCCTGTCACGGCCCTACTTAAGCATTTGTGATGCGCGCATGCGCCCCTAGGGAGGGGCGCGGCGCCGAGTAGCAGTGTCTCTCCGCGGGCCACACGGAGAGACCCGATGTGGAGCAGTGGAAGTGGTGGCTGGACCGGAACTCCAGGGTCTGTAGCTGAGCCAGAGGCACTAGGGGATGCCCGAGGACAGAGCTGGTGGCTCACCGCCACCAGGGATGAGGAACCAGGTACTGCAGTTACTGCAGAGAAGTGAGGGGGCTGTGCCACGGGTCTGCATTGGACGGCACATGTAACAGTCCTGTCTGATTTATCACACCCTCTCACGTCATGAAATACATCTACATTATTTAAACACATTGTTAAACAAAAAACCATGGTCTGGGCCAAAAGTGAGAGCTTTCCCCCATAAAAGGAATCCCTCCAGGATTAAGAGTTGAATATGGGATACAAAGAAAATAAATATGTTTGTGTGCCCTTGGGATTAAAAACACACTAAGGATTACAATAGGAACATAAGAATGCCATACTGGGTCAGACCAAGGGTCCATTAAGCCCAGTATCCTATATCCAATAGTGGCCAATCCAAGTCACAAGTACCTGGCAGGATCCCAAGGGGTATAGATTCCAAGCTGATTATTCAAAGAATAAGCAGTGGATTTTTGCAACTCCACCTTAATAATGGTTTATGGACTTTTCTCCAGGAATTTGTCCAATTTTTAAATTTAGCCTCACTAATAGATTTCACCACATCCTCTGGTAATGAATTCCAAAGCTTAATTATGCATTCAGTAAAAAAAAATATTTTCTCTTATTAGTTTTAAATTAATTACCTAGTAGCTTCATTTTGTGTCCCTGGAAAAAGTAAACTCATTCCAGACCACTCGATATTTTATAGACCTCTATCATATCTCCTCTCAATTGTCTCTTCTCCAAACTTAAGAGTTAATCTCTTTAGTCTCTCTTCTTAGAGGAATTGTTCCATCCCTTTTATCGTTTTGGTCGCCCATCTCTGTACCTTTTCTAATTCTACTATATCTTTTTTGAGGTCACACCATGGAATGATTCTGAGGCATTATGATAGTCTCTGTTTTATTCTCTATTTTTTCCTAATAATCCCTATAGGATACATAATAATCACTATAGGGTGCATTTTTCTTTTATATTGACATCTTTAAATATGCTGTATTCTTCTAGATTGCAAAGGAAACAGCTTACTAAAATTTCTGGCTAGATTTTACTATTTGATTTTCTGATCTGATGAAGTTTTATTAAGCAGAGTAAGATCTATGAAAGAAGCAAAGCAGTTCTTTTAAAATGAAATTAGCAAGTTCCTACAATTTTAAAAGTGTCATTTGTAATTTGAAAAAAAAAAAGCCATTGCAATATCCTCCCCTGCTAGTTCAGGGAATGAATAAAAAGTTGGCAATTTGATTTGCTTCTTGTGAATGTCTACGACCAGATAACCAAATGCTGAATTTACAAAGCAGTTTCTACTGATGTGCTTCATGCATAACCATGTTATTAATGCCATCTCAAACTTTAAGTATATAATATCTGAAAAGACTTACTATTTGTATGAAAAATCTGCATAATGGAGCACAACCAGTTTTTGCCATGATAGGTGCTAATTTGTAGTATGAAGTTATTTAGTTTGAATTTGAATTGCTAATGCTGAATCTTCTATCAGATGTTCTGGTCTATTACTCAGTCAATAACAGGCATGAGAAAAACAAACAGAAAAGAAAACAAGAATAATTAAAGAAAACTTTAGCAGCTGCCCTGATTTGTATAATTTATTAAATGGAATGCATATTAAATGGGTGAAGTCAGGACAAACTTTGCTGCTTGTAACTCACAGACGTGTAGAGGAGAGTGTGCATGCCTAAACTGGATGGATAATGAGGAAGAAAGAATTTATTTTTTTCCAACTTTCAAGCATTTCACTTCTTTGTCTATAGTATATCTTTTTTTTTCTTCAAGTATTCAAATATTCAAGTATTTTTCTTCAAGTATTCAAATACTTTCTCTGCACTTACCATTTGTGATTTTAATCACCAGTTCCATAGCTGTTGCTGTAGCTCCAAGCAACTCTTTCTACATTTGGATGGTTCCTTCTCTTCTCTTGCTATCTTTGAAATTCTTTTCACATTCCCTTCCCTTACTGAACTTGCCAACTCTTGCTCTTGCCCTGGCAATTTGATATTTTGCTCACTTGCTGCACCACTTATGGTCCCTTGTGCCTTTCATGCCATTCCTGGTACTGCTTTGGCCCTCTTGTTACCTTGGGTTTTTTGATGCCTTCTTCTTCCAACATCAGCCCTCGCTGTATATCTTAGGGTCTTGTTGCAATTCTTCTTGCTGTGTTGTTCCGCCCCAACCATTTCTGGTTTTAATCACTAGCACTGCTGCTGCTGATGTTCCAAGCTATTCAAGATACATTTGAGTGGTTCCTTCTCTGCTCCAACTGTCTTCTAGATTCTTTCAAAATTCCCTTCCCTTATGGTACTTGCCAAGTAACTCTTTGTTTTGCCCTGGCAATCTGATGCTTTACACATTTCTTATTCTATTATCTTTAAGGGCTTCATGCCTTCTTGGACTTTTTCTTCAAACTTTCTTCTCTTATGTTTCCTACAACTATTGATCTCATCCAGTATTTAGCCTTTGATGGATTAAACCACAGCAAAATGCAGGTACAATGGAAATGAAGCACACAAAACTAGGATCACACTTCTCCATTATTACTTCTTCTCAGTTGATGGAGACAGTATTTACAAAAGATGTTTCAGAAGAATAATCATGTCCTAGATTCTCTGGATATTGAATATCTAGTGGCTGATGAGAATTTGGCTCTTCTAGTCAGTAGCATTTTAGCCTCTAGTGAGTAGTTGAAGGAGGCAAATGATACTGACAATAACAAGGCTGAGTTTAGACATATTGATTACCCTAATAATACCATATAGAAACAACATAAGTCCTCTTCCAGGAACTTTCTCTGGATTCTCCTTCACTAGGACTTTTTATCAATTTAGTTGGTGCCCTTTGCCTTTCATTTGGAGCTTTGAATTGTTCTTGCCACTGTGGATGGCAGCTTTGTGTCTCTCATGATGCTTTGGGGTCTTCATGCAAAGTTTTATACTGTTATAACTCTCAATCACTGTCTTGGGTTTTTCCTGTCTCTGTTGGTGCTTTGTTCCCCCCTTCATGTTGTCTTGAGCTGTTGTTTTCACACTTGGATTTGCTTACCCCCTCTTCTGCAGCTCTGGGGGGAAGGGGTCATACCACTGTTGTTGGTGTCCATTGCCCCAGTTTTGGAGCCTTGGGATATTTTGGCTACTCCTGCTTTGTCCCTCTGACAATGCTTTGGAGTTTTGTTCCATTTTGGACAATTGAGCTATCCATGTCACCTTTGGTGCCATGCTGACAGAGTCACCCTTCTGATGATGTCTACCAACAGGTTTCATTAGAAATGATTAGAAAACTCCAGTAAGGAAGTCTGAAATAAACTGCATTGCTTCCTCTATTGAATGTAATTGGAAACAAATGAAAGATAAAACAAATAAACACATTTTTTTCATTTGAAATGAAGAAAACAAATGATTGTGACCTAAAAAATCAATAAATGAACTGTTACAAAAATCTTGTCTCTGCACTTTCCTTTTATTGATATAGATAAGGATAAGGAAGTATAGTATGACTGCTGAGGTTGGTGGTGTACCAGAGAATTTGCTTTTGCCATGTGGCTTAAACCCTTCCAGCACACACAGCCCTCCCAAAATAAACAAAATTGCATTTGCTATCAGTTGCATATAGCTTTACTGAATGTATATGCATAAACTCTGTCCAGACTTCAGCTTTCTTGGGTGGATTTTAAAAACCTGGCACGGGTAAATGCCTTGGTTTACTCATGGGGCCTGATCTTACACACACTGGGCCTTATGCGCATAAACCCCGGAATGCGATTAAGTGCCGGGGCCTGTAAAGGGGGCGGTCCTGGGGGGCATGGAGGGGTGATCTGAGGGAGCAGGGAGGGGCAGGGCTGGAGGCGGCCGGTACAGAAGCCTTTTGCAGCTGTGACAGGGAAGCACACGTCGGCAGTCGGCTGGCACTCGCAAGTTGTTTCTGCTCCAACGGAGCAGTAAGCAACAAAACAAAATTAAAAAAAAGGTAGGACAATGGGTTTAGGGGATGGGGAAGAGAGGGGCAGAGGGAGGGAGTATGGGTAGAGGGGTTGGGAAGTTCCCTCCCAGTCTGCTCTTTAATTGGAGCAGACTGAGAGGGAACTGAGAGAGGCCCAATATTGTCGCCGTGCGTAGTTTTTGAAAATTAGGCCACCCTGTGTGTGCCGTCCACACATGCACATGGGGATTATAAAACCCGGTGCACATGTGCGCATGGCCCACAGATTTTATAACATGCGCATATCAGGCAAGCGTGCCGGGAAACACGCTGCACAGGGACGTGTGCGCGTTTCTTTTAAAGTCTACCCCCCATGTGCGTAAAAGTTCACACACACATTAGTGTATCAGTCACACGTCATTTCTAAAGGCCTTTTCTGTTGATAAATCACTACTTTACTTACAGAAGTCCCTTTATGTATTTATGTATTTAAAATCATTTATTTGCGATTCACTCCTTCAAACATGATGGTTTGCAAGTTCATAATATACATAAACTTTAAAACATTAAAAACACAACAGGCAACAAACAAAGTGGCCTGATAAGTACTTCCCTGTACCGATAAATCGTTCATGATTCAGTCCAAGATTTAACAATAAGAGATGCTTCACAGAGCTCTTTCTCCAAAGGCCTGCAGAAAGAGCCAAACACGTTTTCAGGGCTTTATTTTTTTTTAACATTTTAGTATCAGACATAATTCTAAGTTATTTCAGCATTGTATTCTATCAAATACACAGCTACTGAAAAAGCTTGATCTCTTAATTTTCCCAGATGTGCTTGATGGATTGTAGGGATTGATAGTAGGTCCTTATTAAACAACCTCAAATTATGCAGAGGTGTGTGCATATGTAAGGAAGATTATATCCACAGTGCTTCAGCATTACTAATAATCTTATGAATCAGTGTTTGAACTTTACATTGGAATCTGAAACGAATGGGTAACCAGTGTAATATCACTAAATCATGTGTGGTATGATCATATTTAACAATACCTATTAAACCTCAGGCAACTGAGTTTTGTAGTAGTTGCAATGATCTTAGAGTGCTATTTGTAAGACTCAACATAGGGAAACTACAATAATCTGTTCCAGAGAAAATTAATGTCATTAAGTGCTAGGAGAGTTTTAATCATCTCAAACTGCGTATTATATGGTATTTTTAAAATAAAAATATGAACAGCCTCAGAACAGAGCAGAGTATATAACCATTTCCTTCTAGTGGCAGCTCCTGCTGTTCTGCTGTCAAGGCTGGCTTGATCATTAGACAGACTAGGCAATCATTAGGGCACCGGAAGTGGGAGAGGCATCTCTGCTTTTGATAGGCCTCATCAAGGGTTTCCTTATGTTGTAATCAAAAAGACAATCCCTAAACCTCCTGGAGTCTTTAAGTAGGGTTCTCTTCGAGTCTAACGTGTTGGATGTGGTGGATATTTCCAACTGCAAAGGGTTTGATCTGGTGTTCCAATTTCATCTTGTCACTCTGTTTTTGTTGCTTTAGTATACATTACTTCTTTAAACCGCTCATTTCCACTTATTGAGGTCTCTCATAGTGTCCTTCCAACGGCTTAAAAAAATCATGGAGTAATGAATTACCTTCATTTTCATATTGTTATTATTTTAACCACAATAGTTTTTGTAAAGCTCAAAATAAACTTCTTTTGAACTGGTGTTTAAATCTCGTCTTGTCACTACATTTTTGTTGCTCAAGTATGTGTTACTTCTTTAAACTGCTCATTTCCATTAGTATGTAAACATAACAACCATTACTAATTTAACTCAAATGTATCTTGAATAGCTTGGAACATCAGCAGCAGCAGTGCTAGTGATTAAAACCAGAAATGGTTGGGGCAGAACAACACAGCAAGAAGAATTGCAACAAGACCCTAAGATATACAGCGAGGGCTGATGTTGGAAGAAGGCATTCAGAACAAAAAGTACTATAATCCATCAGAAATAATTCTGCGAAAAGACTCCAGGTAGTCAGTGGATTGTCTTTTTAATTACAATATAAGGAATCACATGATGATGCCTATCATAGGCGAAACAAAGATCTTTGTTGGGAATTGGTCTAAAACAGGGCTTCCCAAACCTGTCCTGGGTTTTCAGGATATCCACAATGAATATGCATGAGATAAATTTGCATGGTATGCATGGTATGCAAATGTATCTCGTGCATATTCATTGTGGATATCCTGAAAACCTGACTGGCTGGGGGGTCCCCAGGAGAGGTTTGGGAAGCCCTTGTCTAAGACAAAGGAGGAATTAAGTTAAAAAATATGATCAGAGTTCTTAATATTTTTAAATATTATCAATTATAAGATTTGGTTGAAGGAGCAAAATGTTGATGGGAAATACTCAAGTAAAAAGAATTTATTACAACTTGAGACTGGAATATGAGATCCTAGGAAACATCACTGTGATATATAATGCCTTTAAACAGTGTTTATAATAAAATCTTTCATTATAGGAAGAAAATTATGGTGGTAATTATTTGTAAAATAAGGAAACATTTTACATATTGGTATTATATTTGAAAGTGAAATATATGTTTTTATGTGGGTTAAAGTGGCTATTGGATGAATGAGTGAACAGTGCGTTGACTTTGCAGTATGTTTGGTGTGTGGAATACAACTTGTTATTGTGGTTTTATCATGTTCTGATATGTGATTGTTTCAGTGAATTTTGTTAAAAAAAAGTTTTTGTACATTGAATAATGCAATGTGATGTTGATGAAGATACTCTTTTAAACATATAATATATGATTTTGATTTATTGAGTACCCACAGTCTGAAGTATTTAAAGCCAAAATTCATGTTACTATTTACAATATAATGTATACAGTATAAATATATATATATATAAATATATATATATATATATGTCTTAGCACAAACCAACATGAAAAATTCTCCAGGGAGCAATGGCAGTGTAGGAAAGCAGAGATGAAACAAACAAAAATACTGAAGGACTCAGGCCTTGAAGTAGGAATGTAGGGGCTGCAGGAAAGCCTGAATTTGTGAGTATTGCCAAGAATGCTCCGGAGGAGAAGGTTAAGCATGATAAACAGATATCTACTTTTTTTTTCATCTAGCTACTTTTCTTTATATGATGCCGGTGTATACCTCATCACAATGTCATCCCTGCTTCAAGCCCTGAGCCATTTATCTTCAGCATTTTTCTTTGTTTGTTTCATCTGTGCTTTCCCACACTGCCATTACCCCCCTTGGAGCCTTTTTGCACATTGCTTTGTGCTAAAATTATAGCCCTGCTTACTGCAACATAGCAACTGCTGTGCACTGTATAAATGGAGCCCTGTAGGGGGCACTCAGCATATTTTGTGCATGATTTCCAAAGGAGCTTTGCCATAGACCCAGAACGGGAGACATTCTTTCAAAGGTTTAGGCTTAGCCTCTTTATCTTACTCCATTGGGAACTAGAATGTGGCTGTAGACCTGTGGGCTTTTTTAAAATGTTTCATTTTAAACCATATTTTTGGTGCAGAAAACAAATGAGAGATTTCCTATTACTATATAAAGGAAATTGAGCTGAATATTTTTGTTAAGTAATTTTTAGGTAATTTTCCTTGACAGATTCTTCTGTTTTCCTTGTCATATTTTGCGATGCAGATAACACAGTGAAAGAGTCTCTGCTCATTTAGGACAGAGAATTGTTTTTGCATTGTCCTGCACATAGGACAAGAAAATGGAAAGAAACACAATTATTTATTTAAACTCTCTCGGGCGGATTTTAAAAGCCCTGCTCGCGTAAATCCGCCCGGATTTACGCGAGCAGGGCCCATGCACGCCGGCGCGCCTATTTTGCATAGGCCGCCGGCGCGCGCAGAGCCCCAGGACGCGCGTAAGTCCCAGGGTTTTTTAGGGGGCGTGTCGGGGGCGGGGCCGAACGACGCAGCGTTTTGGGGGCGGGACGCGGCGTTTCAGGGGCAGGCCCGGGGGCGTGGTTTCGGGCCGGGGCGTTCCGGGGGCGTGGCCGCACCCTCCGGAACCGCCCCCGGGTCGGGTCTCGGCGCGCCAGCAGCCCGCTGGCGCGCGTGGATTTACGTCTCCCTCCGGGAGGCGTAAATCCATGGATAAAGGTAGGGGGGGGTTTAGATAGGGCCGGGGGGGGGGGTTAGGTAGGGGAAGGGAGGGGAAGGGAGGGGAAGGGAGGGGAGGGGAAGGGGAGGGGAGGGCGAAAGAAAGTTCCCTCCGAGGCCGCTCCGATTTCGGAGCGGCCTCGAAGGGAACGGAGGCAGGCTGCACGGCTCGGCGCGCGCCGGCTGCCCAAAATCGGCAGCCTTGCGCGCGCCAATCCAGGATTTTATAAGATACGCGCGGCTACGCGCGTATCTTATAAAATCCAGCATACTTTTGTTTGCGCCTGGTGCGCCAACAAAAGTACGCGATCGTGCTTTTTTTTTTAAATCTCCCCCTCTTAGTGGAAATATTTTCAAACTTCCTGTCTAGCTGAAAAGTACCCATGGATCTTGCATCTAATTTTCAAAGGTAAAAATATGCACGCACCCCTGGACTTTGTTCCTCCATTCTATCCAGGTAAAATTTCAAGGGAAAAATAATGCACACAGATTTGAAAATCCAACTTGAACATGTTATTTTCCTTCACTGACCTAAATACACCTTTGAGAACCACTCTTTTCATTCTGGCTAAAAATATGCACACAATAGAAGACTTGATGAGGTTCATATTCACGCTCTGTGCCACTTGGTTAGTTAGGAAGATAAACTTATCCAGCTAACGTTGACCATATGTTTAGCAGTGCAGCCCTCCCTCTGAATATATCTAGCTTTCTTACATTTATCCAGCTAGCTTTAGGACAGGTCTATGGGTTGACCAGAGTTAATCAGATAAGTTATCTGGCTAACTCTGTATATTTGAGTAAGCTGGATAAGATATCTTGCTAATTCAGCTCCTCCCTGTTATACCCCAAAATACCCCTAACTTATCTGGCTATATTCTAGCTGGCTAACTTATTATTCAGCTAGAATTTAGGGAAAATAAGTGTCAACATTTTCATTTAACTGGATAACTTCTGAGCTATCTAAGTAAGTGCTTTTGAATATGGACCTCCATGTACTTTTAGCCTGATTGTGGGATGGTAATTTTTAGACAACTGACTTATACGGGAAAATTACTATCTACCTAGTCAAACAGCTTTGAATATTGCCAGATCTACATTCAGAAAATCTACTTAATTGCTATTTTTATTTTCAGTACAGGTAGCAGTTAAAACCAAGGATGACTGAGCTGTTCAGGAGGAGATTTCTGTAACCAGAATGGGACAATCCATAATTGGGTTTGAATAAATTTAAGGCATCTCCTGCTTGGCTTGGATAACTCTAATTTCTTTGGTTTCTTAACTCAAGTGTCCATAGTCACTTAGGAGTCAATTTGCCCAATTTGAGTCCAGAAAGGATGTCATGGAGAAGACACTCAGAAAGGCTGACAAATAAAAACAAACGAGATTCTCCAATCGAGTGGAGGCTGTGCGGTAGAACAAATGGTGTCCATTTGGCCACTAATGAGTTTATAATGGATTTGAGACTTGCTGGGCTCCGGGGTGTAGACTGCATCATCTGGCTAATTACAATATGCACGATCCTTGTTATGTACTTTTACCCATGCAAAAACTAATTCTGTTGTCAAGGTGTGAAATCTAGGTGGGTGGAGGAACTCAAACAGAATTAGGGAAGGGTAGAGCAGAGGTGGTTTGAAAGTTCTCCAAGATAAGAAGGAATTCCCGAGATACGGGATTGGGAACACTAGAAATATGCATTTGTTTGAAATAAAATTACTAATTTTATAGAAATTTCCTGTTTCATTATGGTTCATTTGTTAATGAAAGAAAAACATGAACATTTTTGATCATTTTGCAGTTCATTTTATTTAACACTTTTTTTAAACTACAAATGCCAAAAAAAAAAACTGCAGCCAAAACAAAAAGAAACAATGAAATTTTAAGAAACAAGAAAATTAAACTGAAAGGGAAAAACAAAACAAGAGAAAACAAAATGTTGGGCCCTCTTTGGAAAAGGACAATAAACCTCCTCATTGTTCCTCTGATCCACCCCTTCCATCCCTCTGAACCCTTTTAACATATTTTTCTTCTTTCCATGGAGTAGGAAATGTTGATAGGCAGTCTATAAATCAATCAATCAATCAATCACTTCTGATCCACTGGTGATCCTCCCATACAAATTGCCACTGGTCGGGCCCACCTGGGCTGCTATCATTTGTGTGGAGGAGATTAACAGGAGAAACTGGGATCACTACTGCCTTGCAAAGTCTACCCCAAGATGACTTGGGGTAGACCGTCCAAAGATATGCCACCCCCATTTGGTAAGCCACACTATGGCAAAGGGCCATGAAAGAACAGACCTGCTGTCATTTAATGCCAACTAACAAGACTTATCCAAAGAAACCTGGATGAGTCTCTGTGCAGAGTTCCTGTGCCAGCTAGATGGGAGAAGACTGCTAGAACAGTCCTCACTACAGGTCTACTATCTGCCACTGTTGTCCTGCTATCCAGTTCTAAAGCCCTCCATGATGCTCTACCTATACTCCAGCCTTTTGGTTATGTCTCCAGTCACAGTCCAGCTGCTATCTCTTCTCATCATGTCTCATCTCCTGCTTCTGATGCTGGTGTCTGTCTTGTCTCATATCATCTTATCTCTTCCTGCTGCTGCCTCCATGCTGTCTCATCTCATCTCAGCTCATCCTGCTGCTGCCTCCATGCTGGTGTCTCATTTCATCTCATCTCAGCTCATCCTGCTGCTGTGACTTCTCCTGGGGATCCTGCCTATATTCTGCTGTGCCTTCTACTGGAGCTATTGCCTCCATGCTCTTGTGTCTTCTCCTAGGCCTCCATGATGCTGTGTCTTCTGCTGGTCATCAGCCTCCATGGTATGCTATCTTCTCCTGGTCCTTGGTCTCCATGTTGTGCTCTTTGGTCTTGGTCCTGCTGCCTTCTGGTTGAACTCTGCTGCCTTAGCCCTTAGGTTGTTCTCTTGAGTGCTCTCTTTCAACAATGACTGTCTGGAGCCTTCAACATGAACGCTCCAGGCAGCCTTGGCCCTTAGGCTACCCCCTTGAGTGCACTAGTTCAACATGGACTGTCTGGGACCTTTTTGTTGAAATCTGCTGCCATGGCCCTTAGGCTATCCCTTTGAAATCACTCTTTCAACAAGGACTGTCTAGGGCCTTCTTCTTAACATCACATAGTAGTGCTGCTATCATCTTTGACATTAGATATGTCCTTTGGCTCTTGGGGTGCCACTTCTGCTTTTTATGTTCTTTGCTATAATCATGATTGTGCAAAAGGACAAGATGTTAAGATTGTAATTGTAATGTTGCCATTTAGATCAATGTATGTTCAGATCTACACTCAATGTGCTATTCATTTCAGTTACAATATCATATGTTATTTGATATCTTGTCCTTGCAGAATGTGATTACCAAAGATGTTGACTTACTTTCAATCTGTTGATGACATGTGATGTATAATAAAATGGTCACAGGTTGGAAACAACCCTTTCCAGTTGTCTGTTTTCATTGTGCGCTTTTTGTTTTATGTGTTGACTAGGTAAAAGGTTTGGGATCCACATGTCCTTGCATGCAACAGTGCCAGTGACCATTCCAACTAGGTATTTTTCTGGCAGGCAAGACCAAATAGCCTAGAGCCTACAACCAAAGGCTCTTTGCATGCACCTAAGGAAGACAGCAAGAGCTACATAGGAAGTTCCTTACTGTGGAACTTCAGTATTGGCTCTAGTTACCTTCTCCAGAAAGGTTAATCATAGCTAACTCCTGGGTAAATGGGCTTGTATGTGTGATGGGCACTAGCTAGCTAATGTTAACCTCCATACACAGTCCAGTGCAATAGGTGTAGAAATGCTTGGCTAGAGGTGCAGTAACTATGACTTCACTCTGTTGTGGGGTCCAATAGGTTGTATGGCTATGTGAAGGTCATAGTACAGCTATAAAAAAAACTTTTATCTCTTCCATTGTGAAGATATATCACTTCCGACTAAATAGGGTGCCTTCTCTCTGGCTCTGGCACCAAATGATATCATGAAAAAACTCTATAGTCAGAGGACTATTTGATAAGTACATAAAGGCCTAGTTGTATTCCATCTGTATGGAGCATAAATGTGCAGCTGCAGGTACCAGAACCAGAGAGCACATAGTGTAGATCTAAAGCTTGTGTGGTATTAAGGAGAAATTACACTCAGTACCCTCAAGACTTAACATTGCCTCCCACTCAGCACCTCAAAGACTTAACATTGGCCTCCACTTAAAAGGAAATCTGGACAAAACCCTTTTTAGGTTTCACACTAAACAAAATATCTTCTACTTGCAGGCTACTCTTATACCATATAAGCAGTTGTGTGTATAACTGAGGATGAGTTAGGGTGTTGTAGGTTAGAGAATCCCCACAGTCAGCTAGGAGAACTGTTCTTACTTGGGACCAGGCAGAACTCCACAGACTGCCTGCCCCCCTTATATTGGCCTGGCATGTGTATCTGTATAATATCTGTTTGCTATCCTTAGCAAACAGGTATTATACAGATCCACATGCCAGCTCAGTATGGGGGGGCAGCCAGTCTGTGGAGGACTGCCTGGTCTCAAGCAACAGAAAACCATCTAGGTATCTGCTCTTGGGTTTATTTAAATCAAATAACTCCTTCATTCCTCTTCAATTGTTACACAGCTGCTGACACGGTGTTAGAGCGGCCTGCAGGTAGATATAGGTGCCTAATGCAAAGGTTGTGTAGTGGACAAGTGATACAGCAAATGTTTGCTGCTAAAATCAACAGCCCTAAAATCAACAGCAGAAATGTGCCACCACTTCTACGTATATACATCAAACATATTGAGCTACATATATCAGAATTTTTCCAGTCCTAACCCATCAGCTTAGATATATGGCAGAATAAGTTACAAATGATGTGGCTTGGTGTGGCAGCCTGCATGTTGAGTATGAAGGATATATTCTACAGAGAGGATGGTAAGTAGGCCACTATCTCAAAAAAGGGAACCTCTAATAGGAGTGCTGGCAGGCCTCAGGCCCCACACAACCCAAAACAGCTAACCATCCTTGGTAGATGCAGCTCTTGGAATCATGCATAACCCCAAATAACAGGAATAATTAGGCCCACCCCAGGTAATATGTGGAAGAGCATCAGGGTCCTGGAAGGGGGTTGGTGGATGCAGATATCTACTTATCCAGAAATGTGACACACAATATCTGAGGTCTGACACTGGTACATTTCACAACCCCTCTCTCTTGATGCAAGGAATAAATTGTGTGAACCCTAGCTGGAAGATAATTTGACTATGCATCAGGCCATTTTCTCCCCATCCGATACAATAATATATCTGAGACACCCATTGTAAAGACTGGAAGCACAAGATGGCTGGTATCCAAATGTAGTATGTGCAAAATGGATGCACACAGACCGCATGAGTATGCATAGGTGTGGTAATGAGGTGAGCGATGAGGCCAACATCACCCCCAGACACAGATCTAGACAGAGGCTAACACAGCACGTCACTCACCCAACCAGGGGTCATGATTTGAAACTCCTGGGAGGAAGACTTAGAACCAATGACAAGAAATATTTCTTCACTGAGAGGGTGGTGGATGCCTGGAATGCCCTTCTGGAGGAAGTGGTGAAGACTAAAACTGTGAAGGAATTCAACGGCGTGTGGGATAAACACTGTGGATCCCTAAAGGCTAGAGGATGGGAATAAATAAAAAAGCTTGGGGGTAACCTGTACAGAGCAGCAGTTACTACCTTGGGAAGCTTGCTGGGCAGACTAGATGGACTATTTTGGTCTTTTTCTGCCGTCATTAATATGTTACCCAGACGTACACAATGACACATATGTGTTGGCCCATAGTTGGGTATCTCCTGCACTTTGTGCACCCACACATGGCCAATGTGTAGGTTCTGTTCCTACAGAAATTAATTATTAATTAATTAATTACAGTGAATGCACTGCCCTCAAACCTCCGCCAAGAATCATGCCCAAATAAATTCCGCAAAATGCTAAAAACCTGGCTTTTCAACCAAGCCTTTCCGGATTAACAATATTCCCTCTCCCTCTCCCTCTCCCTCCCCCCTCCCTCTCCCTCTCCCTGCTCCCTGCCCTGCCCCCCCCTAATTAATTAATTGCCCCCCTCCTTCCCTGTAAATAGCCACCCTGTAAATAGCCACCTATTATACCTCCCCCTACCCCTTCCCGCACATTGCAATTCTTCTGACTTTCCTCCAATTCTCCCCTGAATAGCAGCCGTTCCTCCCCCTGCCCTCACTTTTAAACAGTTGCCCCTCCCCCCCCCCCCCCCCGGTAAATAACCACCCTTCCTACCTTCCCGCACCCCATCTCTTTGTAAACCTTTCCTCCTACCCTTCCCCCCTTTTTTAACAAATTTAACTAGTTTAACTTTTGCTTCTGGCTCCCCGTTAGAGCCCTCTCTACTCTTGTTCGCTGGTTATCCACCCCCGCATCCCCGTTCTATGTATTTTCTACCTGCTGTTACAATGTAAACCGACATGATTTATTTATTTATTTAACATTTTTCTATACCGGGATTCATGTAAAATGTTACATATCGTCTCGGTTTACATTGTAACTGAAAAACTGGCATGAGAAATGCAATTACAGAGAACAGGGCATAAAACTTGGATCAGGTTACATGGGTAGAAAACTTGGCACATAATTAAAAGTGGGGAGAACAAATGCCTATTAAAATTACAAGGCACTTAATATAATATAAGGAATAAAGCTATGTGTTAGGCTGCGGACGAGTAAGGTTATTAAATTGTAAGGGTGGCATGGATGTGTATTTTAATGCCGGTATAGAAAATCTGTTAAATAAATAAATAAATAAATAAATAAATAACCAACCATCATTAATGCCTGTGACAGCCTGGTCCATAACTGTTAATTATGGACTATGCAGAGATGATTATGTTCATCTGCCAGCATGACACTCATCTTTGAGAAGCATATATGATAAGCACTTGTCAGAGGTAAGGACATGAGACCCCTCAAGCCTTCAGGTGGCACTAAAGGCTTGTTTTTCAAGAAACCAACACAGAAACTCAGTACCATCCATCTTCACTAGGGGTTCCACAGGGCTCCTCTCTTTCCCCCACCCTTTTCAATATATACTTGCTCCCACTCTGCCACCTCCTCACCAAACTAAACTTGAAACACTTCCTATTCGCAGACGACGTACAGATCGTAATCCCCATAAAAAAATACATTATAAACACATTAGAATTCTGGAACAACTGCCTGACTGAAATCAAACTCCTCCTCAACAGTCTTAACCTTATTCTAAATGCCTCAAAAACAGAATTCCTCATTATAGCACCCGAAAACAACAACATCACCACAAACCTACCAGCCAACCTGCAAACCTCGCACGTAAGAGACCTAGGAGCAATCATCGATAACCACCTAAACCTTAAATCATTCATAAACCAAACAACCAAGGACTGTTTTCACAAGTTATACATCCTCAAAAGAATCAGACCACTGTTCCACTCACAAGACTTTAGAACAATTCTACAAGCAATAATCTTCTCAAAGCTGGATTATTGTAATTCTATTCTACTAGGTCTCCCTGCCGCTCATACAAAACCCCTTCAGATGGTGCAGAACACAGCCGCCAGAATTCTGACCAACTCCAGAAAATTCGACCACATCACCCCCATCTTGAAAACCCTTCATTGGCTTCCCATTCACTACAGAATCATGTACAAATCTATTACCACCATTTTCAAAGTCATACATCAACTCGCACCATTAAATCTACAAATACCACTCAAGAAACACACCTCTGTCAGACCAACTAGAGAACACTACAAAGAATCACTTCATGTTCCAAAAGCCAAAACATTCCAACACAAATCTTTCGAAGACAGAGCTCTATCCACAGCAGGACCGCGCCTATGGAACTCCATCCCTTCAGAGCTTTGCCAGGAACCATGCCTACCTACTTTTAGGAAAAGACTAAAAACCTGGCTTTTCAAAAAAGCCTACCAGAGTTCAGATTGATCCAGGTTCCCTTTCAACCACCAATTGTCACCCCTAACCAGCTTCTTCCCTCTATCCTAGTGTAAACCCCACCATCCCATACCCCACCCCTTCCTTGACTTCATTTAGCCCTCGACATCCTCTAGACACAGATCCTTTATTGCATACTATGTAAATATTCACTGTAAATGCGTTTTACTATGTAAATATTCCTGTCCCTTTTCTCTTTTTTCCTCCTATCCCAGTTGGTAATTTCCTTGTTCATTATAACTATTATTTTCTGCACCAGTTCAATTACCCTAGTTCTATGTTTATTACACGACTTGTTAAATGTAAACCGACTTGATGCAACCTCTGGTCGTGAAAGCCGGTATAGAAATTAATAAATAAATAAAAATAAATAAAGAAAGGGCCTAAGCCATCATACACATGAGATCTCTGGGAGTAGTTGGCCTATACAATCAGTACAGTGGCAGTTTGTAAATATGTATTTTATTTGTTTTATGGCAATTTGAGTTTAATTATGTATGTTCAATTGATAAACTGGATAGATCTACCTCTATTGATAAAGGAGTATATAAGAGCTTTAAAATAAATAATAAATGAGGCAGGATGTAGGCTCCTGAGGTCATCAGCTGACAACACGCTCTGTAATCTTTATGCTAAATACAGGGTTAATGATTGAGAGTCTTTCAGAACACCTGCCTTGCTGACCACAAACTAAAACTGACAATCAGCACATAAGACACAGCCTACAGGACAACAACTCTTCCATCTTGGTCACAAGTCATGGAAGCCATTTGGACCAGCAAGGGACTCCAACCATAAAACATCGGAAAGGTAAGTACTCACCTTGGAAACTGACCATTCTGCAAGCTGTTCATCCCAGAAGTCCTCAGCCTTTGTGCTTTGAGGGTGGCCACAGATAGCAAAAGGAGTATAACTGATACTAGCTATCACAACAAACTACATATTTTCTAGGTATATACATACAGCAGCATCACATGATCAGCACTGAGCTGCACCAGCCAAGGACCCTGCAGCATATGAGATCTCCATATTTGACAAAGACTAGCTGTGATATGTCAGAAAAGGCAAAGAGATCCTAATACTTCATTGTGTTAGGTTAAATGAGGTGAACCTTTTCTTAAGCGACATAGTCATTAGAAAGTAGACTGTGCCCTTGACATTTCAGAGCTGATTCAAATACAAGTGAGGGTATGACACCAGCTGATTCCCAACCATGCCTTCACACAGTCTAACCAGCATCCTTGTCTAGCTTCCTGAAGAAGCTAACATAACCAGCATGACAGCCCAACGGCAAATTTCCTCACCATCTGTACAAGATAGTTGACATTTTGCCTAGGTAGGAATAGCAGGGTGCATGCAACCCCAAAGAGATATGCTAGCTTGCAATGACCTATGAACATTGTTGTAATGCCACAATCTTTGACAGGTGCTTTACTAAAGCCTGTAACTGAAGGCCTGCTAGTGAGCATTCTGAAGTCAGTACTGACTCTGTAACAGCTGAAGCAGTGCTGTTAGCAGTGTCTTTGCAGGCCCATGTGACACTAATCATCCAATTGTCAGCAGGTGCACATCTTCAGATGAACATGGTTGTCAGCTAAGGGATGAGGCTGTAAAAAGGCCACTCTATGATTGATACTTTAAACTGTTAACCTGTAGCTTAGGCTGTGCCTTTAAGCTTCAGAGCTACTTCAGATTTACAGGATTTCTATAGCTGTTCTCTCCATGTTCAGGGCCCAGCTAGAGTCCCATTACACCTATGCCACTAACTCACCCACATGTGATGACTAGGACAGGGTCTTAGGGGTAGGCCTTCCAAGCAAAATATTCCAAGATGGCCAGGCTATGGGGGTCATTCATCATATCGCGTTAGGGCCTTATCACACGTCTTAGGGCCATAACGCCCACCCTAACATCATAACACACGCGATAAATAACGCATCTTAAAATACATATGCAAATTCTAAACATTTAGTCAAAAGGGAGGAGTTTATGAAAATTAGGGGTGTTTAACATTGTGTGTAATAGCGTAATGCACACTATAATACCGGAAATAACTACACCTTTTTTTCCTAGCATTATGCCCAAAAAATGGGATTTGTTATAAATATCACAAATCCCATTGGGGGGAGTGAAAGAGAGAGCGAGCCTCTAGGGAGGCACACATATTAGTTAACTTTTATACCACTTTAAGAGGGGCCATTCTGAACTTGGGGTGAGATTTTGGTGGTGGCCTAAGTTTGGGGGGGCAGTTTTACATGCACAGTCAGTGATACGAAGAGCATGGTAGACATCAATGAAGATGTTTTGTGATTTGGAGTGATGAAAGCTATATAAAGATGAGATTTGTACAATGTACTCTCGACCTAGCTTGATGCACTCTCTACCTAGCTTCTTTAAAGCTAGGCTGAGAATACAATGTACAAATCTCATCTTTGTGTACCTTTCACCACTCCAAATCACATAAAATCTTCACTGATGTCTGCTGTCCTGTTTGTACCTCTGACTGTGCATGTAAAACTGTACCCCATAACCTAGGCCACCATCAAAACCTCTCCCCGTTACTAGTTGCCCCTCTTACAGTGTTATGAATAGTTTACTTATATGAGAGCCTTATAAAGAGTCTCTCTCTCTCTCTCTCTCACACACACACATAAACTTCTCAGCTTGCAATGTGAAAATATCACAGATGCAATAAATTCAACATGCATTGCACTAAAATACCTATGGAATGGGGTAATAAAGCATGCATTGCGTATCTGGAAAATTACTCTAAACATGCCCCTTTTTATCGCGGGTACTATTCTTGTGAAATTTTTGACAAAATGATGAATCTAGGCCTATGGATACTGTGTTGGCAGTCCTACACAAACACTAATGAAACACATGACTCTTTTAGACTCACTATCAGTCAGAAAACATTAGGCCAGCCATATGCATTTGGTGTTATCTTTAATCTGATTACAATTTTTCAACTGTAGTCTACTGCTCCATTGTCAAGATGAAGTATATCTAGGCATACGTGGTTTCTGTTACACACTGACAGAGACAGAGGAGCAGTGAGTCAAAAAAGTATGATAGAGAGGAGACCAGCTGAAAATACTCTACTGGCCTCTCTTCTATGGAAGGGAAAGGGGTAGTTGAGGCCTAACAGGCAAAGTAGCATTTTATGAGGCTTTGCGAAGCTGGCTGCCACTCAACGTGGTGTCCTTCGCATGTGTGGGTGCACATGGGGGATCCAGGAGTAGATCCGGATGTATCTCCATTGGTATCCCATGGCATAGAGCGAGATTATGGAATACAGCAGATCAGCACTATATCTGCTACTCAGGGTAGGGATTACATTTAAGCTCTAACCATTTTGTCCAAACAGTGAAATTCACTTTTGAGAACTCCTAAGGTGTATTCTATGACACAGTGGGTAGAACATAAGGCCTCGTTGTACCTTTTTTTTTGCCGACATGTTGAGAATTGGAAGGGGAATGAGAAGGCAGGTCTTGCTACTGTATCCTATTTCTCCTGCAGCAAAGACAGAGTGGTGGCATCATTCACACCAATGTCACTTTGAGATATGGCTGCCACACTACTACATTTTATAAGACAGTAGAAGCTGACCTTAGCATTAGCCTTAGAAGTCTATTTATGCCACTTTTTTTTTTTTTTTTTTTGTGACACTATATGAACACTACAGAGCTAGTAGAATCTGGGTTAGATCTTCCAGACTAGGAAACTGCATCTGGGGATTCCACCAAATATATGGCAGCCCCTCACAAACAAGCTAAGTCTACTTATTCGTAGCAGTCATCAAACCCTGAAGCAGTATATAAGAGCTGCCATACCTGCCTCGCACAAAAATCTTTACCTCAGGGTCTGAATGTGCAAGTCCCTGGCTGCTCTTCAGCATGTCCTCCAAAGATACAAATTTGTCTGCCCTGACACAGAGGATATGCTAGACCCAAAAATGCACAGGCAGCTACTTCTGATTTACCTGTTTGATGGGCAAGACTAACTGTGCCTGACCTTCTGGCTGACCCATCACTAACAGGGCACAGCGTATCTGAGAGCACTAGCAGTGTGGACACTTAAAGGTTGTGATTAACCAGTGTGATTCCAACTGCTCTAAATGGGAGGATTTGAAAAGGCAAATGTTTAACTCGAACCCCTAGAAAGTGTGTAGTATCTGCTCACACACCAGGCTTTATGACAAGTATATTGTTTGGCCTCACAAGATTAGCAGGCCTCTTGAGCATGGGGAGAGAAAGCCAAGCTGTGGTACAATGGTGTGAAGACCTAACTATATAAGCCGCTTGTCATCTCAGAGATGCTGTTGCATCCTTCACAGCCTCCCCCAATATCCGTGCCATTTGCTGCAAACACATAGCCAGAGATGGAAAAGAGAAAGAAGCATCTCTCTTTCCTAAGTGCCATGCACGGTTCCCAGGTACCTGGCACCACGTCAAGGATGCGCATTCAAGTGTCACAGACCACTTGCACTTTGAAGGAGTTGAAGAGCATTCTGCCGCGGAAGATCTCCATCCTGCCACGGGGTGGGATGATGGCTTCTTGAGTGCAGTCGATAGCTCCCTGAACACTGGGAAAGTTGCAATGGTATAAAAGCCTCTCTTCAAGTCCATCAACTCCTGCCTGTCCCGAGGAAATGCTATGAGGCAATTAATATGATCAGATACAGCTGTTATGATCTGGCCCATACAGTGGGGAAAAAGTGGTTTGGGACATTCCCCCCGACGATTCCTACTGTCGTCTGGATGGAGCCGGATGCCAGGAAATTCAGGGTGGCCAATAGTATAGTGTGGAACCTTCCATGACCAGATGCAGATCACCTCGGATTTCTTCATATAATTGCAGGATAGCCTGAGAGCTGAAGTAATACCTACTAACTACATAATCTTCTGGAACTCCCAATATTATTGGCTTGTTATGAAAATATACGCTCCCTGTATCTCCACTGCTATGCCTGCCTGCTTACCAAGTGCTGCCATGGGCCACAACCCTCCCCCTGTGGAGTTATTGGCTTGGGCTCCAGTGCAGGGACTTCCCTAGAGGGGTTAGAACTTCCCTTGCCTATTCTTGTGGTTGTTGTTGTTGTTCTGGTTGGTGTCTGTGACGAGCATCCTGAAGCAGCCAGCATCCCCAAACAAGTAAACCTGCTACAAAAACAATAATTTAGGGAGATAGCCCAGGTCAGAAAAGTTGTTATTATTGGTTCAGGAGGACATGGTAGGTGTGTCTGATAGAAGGCCTCATTTTATCGCACATGATAATAGCTGTGATCTGCAATAATTGCTACAGGCGCACAATAAAAACTTTTTTTCCCTTCTACCACAAAAATTCTGCATTAGTGTGTGTTTATCACAGAATGCGGTATCATTTGCATCAACTCCTCCCACTTGCATACTAAAATTAAAATTTGCATGCTAACTTGCATTTCACTATTTAATATTTATCGCTTGTGCAATGCAAGTTAGATCCCATTTAACGCACGTTAGGGCCCTAAGGCATTTTAATGAGTGGCCCAGTTAACTGGTTAGGAAGCTTAACTGACTCAAGTGGCAGTCCCTGAATATCCAGGAGCCACTACTTAGCAAGATAAGTGCTGTGTAACAGGCTAAGTTCCTTTTAAATATCAGTCTCAATATACCTAGGTGAAAAATTATTTTGGTTTAATTTTGGAAATATGTTTTTAATGTTACCACTAAACTTTTCTTTAGCAAGTAGTGTTGTTTCCTCCTTGAATTGTCTAAATTGCATTATAAAAATATAAAAGAAAACCTGAAAAAAGCCATCTCCCCTCAAAAAAAACCCTAAACATTCTAGTCAAAGGATAGGTCATGGACAATGCAACGAATCCAATAATTGAAAATAACAATGAATGATGTAATACAAAAGGAGGTGTTCAGGTATGTGCATCTTTTGAATTAAGTTTAAAAATAGAAATAATGATAATGAATAGCAGAACTCTGTGTTCCCTGGAACAATATGCCACCATCAATCATATATTATTTTGCATTTTTTTTGAAACAAAAACGTATGGTTAAGTCAGGGTACAAAATGTTTAAACACATTTTAAGTGTTTCATCTATTAATGATATTACATAAGTAGCTCTGTGCCATTACCAGCTGTATACAATGCTAATGCACAAAATATGATGCAATTAAAATTACAGGATATAAAAATAATCTTTGTAAATAAGTGATAAGCAGAGAGAGAGAGAGAGAGCTACAAAGTTGAAGAATTTAAAATCTCACTGGGCTATCAGATTTTACTGCAGAAAAGAATACGCACATTACTCAAATTTTTTTTTTACATTTACATTTATAAAAATTTGTTACTCGCCTAATACTATAAATAGGTATAGGCAATTTACAAGCAAACATGCATAAAATTAAAACAGTACAACAAAATGTACAATAAAATGCACAACACTTAAATTTCAATTAGAAATGAACTCTGAGTATGTCCACAACTATACAAATTTTTGCTAGAGATATATTTTGTTGGCTGAATTTATAATGATAGAAATCAACTTTGCAAGGCTTACTTCTTCCATGAGTAGGGACCTTTGCTTTCAGTTCTTATTTTATTTTTTCATGAACTTTATCAGTGTTTCTTATAATAAATAAAAATGAGAGAAAGAAATCGGTGTAAAAAAGGGACTCATTTTTCTACTGAACTTCTCCCATTTTTTGTTTCTTATAATAAACACTGAAATATTCCTGAGAAAAACAATATAAATGCTTAAAACAAAGGTCCCTCTCTGAAATTATCATCATGGCTAGTGAGTACAGGGGGTCCTCTATATAACAAATGGACAGGGAGACAAAACTTTAGTTTGCTTTGTTGAAGGTTTATTGTATGCTCAGCTTGACTGCTAAAACAATTACTTTGTGAGATGTACTTTAGGGAATATAACTTTAAATATTATAAAACAAATTTGTCCTAAATGGGATTGTTACAAGAGAGATTATTGCATAATGTCATACAATAAACTGCTACTACAGAAGGCCCAACTATCTGTAATGAAATGCTTTTTCTAAACTAGGCATTATTATTCACATGAGAGTGCAATGAAAACACATGCAGCAGGAAGCAAGAAAAACAGTTTGTCAACAGCATTTTCTAATTTAAAGAACATTATTTTGAAATATAATCATTGCACTGTTATGCTATTATAGCAGATTGTAATTAGGTATTGGCATGCTAAGTTCATAGCCCATTCAGTAATATGACTAAATTGCCCTTGTGAAAAAGCAGACGTTTCATATAGAATAATAGGAGAAGACGGGTGTTTGAAATCATAACGGAGAGGTTATTGTAACAACACCAAGGTAGCACTGTTACTCTTGCTCAATGTCATCATGTTAGTCAAGCCATGGAATCCCAGCTTTCATCCCGAATCCCAGCTTTCATCCCCTGGTCCTTGTCGCTTGTCAAAATGAATAGAGTTAGAAATTAGAAAACAGGAATGGAACTAAAATCTCATAAAGGTAGGGAGTTGGGATAGTCTGAAAGCAAATTCCACGGCTATCAGACTTGTTATCAGGATCCAAAGGACTTTCATCACCTAGTTGTTATGTTCATTTGATTTTTGAAAGATAATTTATATTACTTCTAGCCATGGCCAGATGTATTACGAGGGCATAGAGATCAGGGAAACATGAGTAAACTGAGAGAAATTGTCAGGCTATCTGTATCTTCTAGGATGGAATATATTGTAATCCTAGCCTCACGTTATGATTATCATTATGCATTACAGTCCTGATTTCACTTATCAGGGGACTTGTTATTCATACCTTTGTAGCAATAGACACCTACATCACAAAGAGAACATACATGTTTGAAAAGGCCGAACTGGGCAATCAGACTGGTTCAGAAAATCTTATCAGTGCTTGAAACTCCTCTATGTGGAAGATGTATGCCAATCAAATAGTAAGACTTAGCCCTCACTTCCCTATCTTAAATGGGAATTTTTTTCTCCAACTTCTCAGAGCAAAAAGCTAATTTATTCTGAATGATTGTAGTTAACAGTAAAGTTACAGTGGGTCATATTTAATGCATTGATTTGTTAATGGGGCAAACTTATCGTGGGACAATATATTATTACTATGCTCATGCAGATACAGTAATGATACTCCACAATTCAGCCAGTATACTATCACATAGATTATTCAGATGCTTCATGGTAAAATATTTCAACATTATTAGTATCACAGGGTTTTAAGGTGCTGTGGCATATTAAAAGCAATTCATGTTTCCAGAGTCTGATTTGCTTTCCCTTGACAATAAGACTCTGAATATAAGAGTTTACAAGCAGTTGAGAATACTATGAATTTGGACACTCAAAGGTAAATTTTAAAAGCGTGCCAAAACCATGAGATGTGCGCACAAGTCAGGTCGATGTGCGCCACGTGGATTTTAAAAGGCCCTTGTGTTAACTGTTTACCGTATTGTGATATGTGCACATTCATGAGAATAAAAAGTAATGAAAAAAATAAAAAAGGCACTCACGTTCACATTTCCCTCCTGCTACGCGAAGAAAAACATTTTCTCAGAAAAGGGAAGGGGCATAGGAGTGGTCTAGGTGGGGCATGGGCATTCCTGGATTTCTCTTAATGAAACCAGCGCACATATACTTACGCATACAAGCATGCTCCAGGGTCCCCTGCTGCGTTACTTCACTTCTGCTATGGATAGCGTGTAGGTCAGAAAACAAAAAAAAAGTAAAGAGGAGACTGTAGTTTTAACGGTCATGGTTAATAGGCTGAAAAGGATACTGTTTAAAAAGGAGGGGATAGGAAGTCCTATCCCTTATCTGGGCAAACTGGAAACGAACTCGGGAAACTGGTAATTGTATCAGTGCATATGTTTACCTTGTTATAGAGTCTATCAAGCTAGGGAAAGAGAACATAGTAGAAATCTCAAGTTTGTAAGAATTTCCTCACTCCAAATGATGTCAAATCTTCACCGAGGTGTAGTGTGCTGTTCGTACGTCTCACTCTGCATGTCAAACTGGCTAAACCCTACACCTTAAAACCTCACCTCGAGCTATAAGCTGGCCCTTCTAAAGTGCTATAAATAGTTGAATACTGTGCTAGCCTCTCCAGAGATTCTCCCTCTCTCGCTCTCTTTCTCCTTCCCTCCCCCCCTCCAGAAATAACCAAAATACATTACAGCTACTTCAAGCATATCATACAGTTTAACACCAGGAAGAAAGGTGTAGTTATTTCTGGTGTTAAAAATGTGTGATAGTATGCATTATGCTATCGCAGTGTGATATTGTCCCTCATTTTAATTAATCCCACCCAAACCCCTCTCCAATCTCACCCCCTTCAAAAAATTAGCATTTACACCATATGGTAACATGATGATTGCATATGTTATTGTTGCGCTAGAGATGGACCCTTGGCCTGGTGCTGGATTGATATGGCCCTCAGGGAGGTCCCAGAAGGAGCCTGCCACCAGGAGGTGGAGCACAAGAGGAGTCAGAGGCAAGCTGGAGCTTCACCAATAACAGTCCGGGGGTTCCATAGGTTGAGCCCTTGGGTACCCGGACCGCTTGGGTTTAGGTGGGCCTCTGAGGGTCTCCCGGAGAGGTAGCGGAGAGATGTGCCCACCAAGAGCAAGGGTGTGCAGCTAGTGGAGAACAGATGAGCTAGACTGGAACAGAGTGTACCAGAGACCACTGGAAGGGAACAGGAACTGAAGGTCCTCTGGGCAGGATAGGCAGCACCTAGTGGTCTAGCTTGTAGAAGGCTGCAGGCAGTGTCAGAGCAGGCAGACCTGGTGGTCACAGGAGAAACAAAGAGAGTGTCCGAGTGAAGCGCAAGGGTCAAAGCCAGGGTATCCATCTGATGGTGGTCAGTCAAAGCAAGGGTCAGTTCCAGGTATCAGTCCAAGCATGGTCAGTGGTAAGCAGAGGTCAGTTCCAGGTATCAGTCCGAGCATGGTCAGTGGCAAGCAGAGGTCAGTTCCAGGCAGAGGTCCAAACATGATCAGTGGCAAGCAGAGGTCAATACCGGGTATCAGTCCAAACGTGGTCAGAAGCAAGCCGAGGTCAGTACCGTGAATCAGTCCAAGAAGGTACAACCTGGGTAGCGAAGTGGGAATCAGGAACAAATGCTGGCACACAGGAAGGACCAAGGGAACACAGATGCAGGAACTATGGAACAGGCACAAGAACACAGGATCGCAGGAGCACTGGAACAAACACAGGAACGCAGGAACTCTGGAGCAAGGAAGCAGGAATACAGGACGGCAACTAGCTTCACATAAATGTGACGATCCGTTTGCCAAGGCAAGGAACTGGAGAGACTGAGCCCTGCCTTTTTATGCAGGGGAAGCATGCAATTGATAGGAAACAATCATTATTGCTGTTGCTGCTATCTGCTCTGAGGGAAAAGATAAATGTTGTGTTTTCCTGAGAATTGGCTGCCAGTAGCTGCTCTATACATATGGAATTGAAGACTGGCTTATTCAGGCTATAACTGTTATAGCTCTGTCAATCCCAGGTACACTCACTCTCTCCCCCCCCCCCCCCCCCCTCCCAGTATAGTCCGATATGTCACAGTCATCCTCACTCAGTATAAGCAATCTGTCCTAGGGACACTCAACTGCCACCCCCTATCCTGCTGCCATGTCCGCCAGTCACCAAGTGGCAAAAGAGCATGAAAGTTTGAAGATGTGTGCCTAAATGAGCAGTAGTAAATGTACTTTTGGAGTTTTGATAATGTTCTCTCATAAGTCGCTTTTAAAATAGTTCATTAGCTTCTCCGTGCAAACCATGCTCCAATACACCCCTAACATGCTCCTCCCTCCTTTTTTCATGTGTACTTTTAATCGCAAAGGCCCAAATTCGCACTACAAGACTCCTTTATAAAATATGGATTGTTCACGGATGCGTCATATAAGCGCATTGTTGCACGTGTTAGCTATTGAAAATTCACCTGGTAGTGAAGCCATGTTTCCGTCATTATCAAAATCAAATCAGGTTTTAACCCCAGAAATGATTTTCTGTCAGGTTACAGATCTGGAACATTTTTATTTTGCTTCCTGTTCCCTATTGGGAAAAAGTGAAAGGTGGAGGTTGCCAATGGCCCCAGCGTGGTAATTTTCTTTTCTTTTCTTTTTTTAATTACAACTGTTTTGTCCTTCTAGCACTCAGTTACCAACTCACGTACTATACAATTGTAACCTTTAGCATCCAGCCATTCGGTGAATCAAAACTGCTACTGAATTGGATAAAGTTTATTTATTTTAGCTTATTAAAGGTTTTATTCATGCCTGATTTTCAAAAGCATTTACACTCTTAAATGAGATTAGCATGTGTAGATGCACTTTGACAATTCATCTGAATCCATCTGTATCCATGGGGGAAAAAGCTATAAAGGTGAATTTTAGAAGCCCAGTGCGTGCATCATTTAGGGGATGCATGAATATGTCGGGCCAGTGTGCACCGAGAGGATTTTAAAAGCTGCCAGGATACGCACATACCTCCCGCTGAGTGCACAAATAAAAATTTCCAGGAAAGGGGCGGGGCCTGGGCATGTTATGGGCAGGATATTGGTATTCCTGGATTTTACATTGAAATTAGCAGGTGAATACTTACGTGCACTGGTGTGCGCCGGGGTCCCTTGCTGTGCAGCTTTATTTTTGATATGGATGATGTGTACGTCATCTGGGCAGGTGACTGGGGTTTTAAGGGTCAGGTCTAACAGGGAGGAAGGAGGCCTGTTAAACTAGGAGGATTTGGAAGCCCTACCCCTTAACTAGGTGACATAGGAACAGACTTGTAAAATGGGCAATGGCGTTGGCGCGTGCCCGTTTGAAAATCCCTCCACTTCTGCGGTATAAATGAGATTTGCACGCACATGTAACCGCACACTTAAAATCCAGCACACATGTCTACGCAGCAAGGACTATTTTATAAACGTGCATGCATATATGCATGCACGTTATAAAATAGTCGCGACCCTGGGTGCAAACTGAGAAATGTGCACACACATGTGCCAGCGCCCCGCTTTGAAAGTTACTGTCTTTGTGAATCAGAACTTAAATCTTGAAAATATTTTTCTTCTGTGGGTTTCGCATCAGCTTCTTACTATTTCTTGGATTTTTTTTTCCCCAAAACTTTCTTTTCAGTAGCAATTTTACAAAAGCTTGTTGAGTGCATCCAATGGTGAGAGTTCATTCTTTTTTTCTGTCCCTGCCACACATTTTAATAGGAAAAGACAGTGTACATTGAAGACAATTTATACCTAATCCTTTCAAACTTCGCTGCATTATTTGATCTTCCCTACCTTGTGGATTTTTTATTTGCTTGTAATTATTATTGAAATTAATTATTTCTTTTCTAGCTTTCTTCTTTGCCTTTTAATGGTGGTGCTCTCTTAATAAAATAATTTAAGGAAGACAATTGTAGTAATGGAACACAGATAATGGATTTATAGTAATTTACTGGTGCTTCATTTGAGTGACACAATATGAAGTGGGAAAAAAAAATGTCTTGAGACAAATCTATTCCAATGACAAATAAAGAAACTCAACTAGCAAAAGACTAATGGATTGATTCCCATTACAATTTCAATTGTTCCTCCTTGGATGATGCAGCTCAATATGCAGAATGTAGACACTTTCAATTTGAAATATACTATGGTGCGTAGCTGGGTTGAATTTGAAGCATCAAATTTGGAGCATTATGAATGTTTAATTATTCTGGGATGGGGAGAATTTATTGTAAGTTTTAGAACATTAAGTTAGGATTTTTTTTTCAATTTAAAAATACTGGAGGAGTAATCAAAAGTGACTTTACTAAAAAGGGTATCATATTCAGTTGGAAATTTCATGGAAGCCAGTCTTCATTCAATAAGAATAGAATCTAGCTTTAAAAACCAGATGACATAACACAACACAAAAATTCCATATGTGTGATTGCAGCTGGGAGCACCCCCCAAACCATTTTAAAAATGAAATCAAATGGATAATGACACAACATGAAAATGACATGAAAAAAAAAAATCAGTGCACATCCCTATTGTTTATGTTACAAGGCACAGAAAATGTGGTGGAAATATTAACACTTTTTTGAGTTGTTCTGTTGAATCCTAACTATGGTAGGAAAAGATTAAAAGTATTGTCATTTTAAATTGCATGATTCTTAACATATAATAATTTTCTTCTATTGTAGCACCTTGTTGTAATGTATAAAATCCCTGCATCTGCTGAGCTATTTTGCTGGGGGAAAAAATGGTATGTCAAAGGGTATGTCCCGTTAGTGCATACCAACTAGTTTTCCTAATTTCAGAGTTAGTGCGCGCTAACTAAAAATATTACCAATAAGTTAAAAAGGGTCAAATGGGGAGCAGTTTGTTAGCTAGAGTTATGGTTTGCATTTCCATTGGCTATCTCTTTAGTTACTTGTTTGTGTTGCCATGGTTGCATGGTGGTGTTTGTGGGGGGATGTCCAGTGACTGGTAACAAGCGTAAACAACATGTGATGTAATAATATAGCATCAAGTTCTAATCAGCAAAAACATGTAATGTAATGCAAATGCATATTTACAATTTGCCAATCCTTTTGTATTTTAGGAAAGGGGACATGGCATTTTGGGAATTCCCCTGGTGTGACTCTATCACCCTATATAGTCATCCTAGTCACTCCCCCTCTCACCAGTGACCCCCACACACCAGGAAATCTTTCTCTCACCACTCACCATCCAGTCTCTCTCCCACCTGTCACTTATATAGTCATCCCAGACACTCCGCCTCTCACTAGTTGCTCCCCCATACACACACACCAGGCTACCTCTCTCTCACCAATCATCACTCCAACTAGACTCTCTCCTACCTGTTACCCCATACATTTACCCCAGTCACTTCCCTCTCACCAGTTACTGCCCCCTCATCCAAACACACAGACATCAGAGGAATTAAAAGTATGCATATCCTAAAATGCCAGGGCCCCTTCCTAAAATACAAAGGGAATGGCAAATTTTAAAATATGCATTTGCATTACATGCTTTTGCTTATTCTGACTAGAAGTTGATGGTATTATTATATCACTTGTTTATTTACATTGTTATCAGGCACTGGCCATCCCCCCACAAATACCACCTTGCAACCTTGGAAACAGAAACAAGTAACTAAGGGGAAGCCAATGGGAATGCAGAACCATACCTCTACCTAACAAACTGCTCCCCAATTGACACTTTTTAACTTATTGGTAACAGTGTGCACTAACTCTGAAACTAGGGAAAACTAGTTAGCGCTCACAAATGGGAATTAGTGCACACTAACATCCAATAAGTGTGCACTAAGTTCGAAAATAGGAAAACTATAGTCCCGCTAATGTGCACTATTGCGAAATAATAAGGGCCGGATTTTCAAAGGGTTTCGTGTATAAATACAGAGGATTAACACTCGTAACCGGTCATATGCATGCCGGGCCTATTTTCAAAAGGCCCAGCAACGTGCGTAAAGCCCCAGGACACGTGTAAGTCCTGGGGCTTGCAAAAAGGGGCGGTGTGGGGGTGGGGCAGGGTGGTCTGAGGGCGGGGATGTCCAGGGGTGGGACGGGGTATGGCCAGTGGCCTCTGTGCCGGGGATCACGTACCAGCAGTGGGCCAGTGCACGCAACTTACTTCAGCCCCAGGGCTGAAGTAAGTTTGGAAATAAAAGATAAACAAAGAAAAAGGTAGAGTGGAACAGGCGGGTGAGGTAGGGGAAGGGAAGGGAAGGTGGGGTGGGGGGGGTAGGGAAGTTCCCTCAGAAGTACACATGTTATAAAATGCCAGCTCAGCGCATACAAGGGGAGGAGGATTTTCGTTGTTACGCACGGCGACGCATCGGGGCCCTCCCTAGTTCCCTCCCAGTCTGCTCCAATTAAAGAGCAGACAGAGGGAACTTCCCAACCCCCTAGTCTGACCTCCCTTCCCCTTCCCCTATCCTGCCCTCCCCCTATCCATCCCCTAAAACCCCCCAAATGCGTTGTCTTACCTTTTGCGCCTGCTTCAAACAGGCACAAGTTGCGTGCGCCAGCACCCTGCCGGCACGCAATCCCCAGCACAGTGGCAAATGACTGCTGTGCCGGGTGCCTCTAGCCCCTCCCAGCCCCTGGACTGCCCCTTTCACCAACCCCTGGACTTACACGCGTTCCGGGGGTTTACTTGCGTGGCCGGGCCATTAAAAATTGGCCCTGCACGTGTAATGCCCAGCCATGCGCATAAACCCCCGGGTTTACGCACGCAAGTCTTTTAAAATCTTCCCCATAAGTTGCTATTTTAAAACCTGTTAAAGTGATGCACATATAGGGGTGGATTTTAAGAGCCCTGCTCGCCTAAATCCGCCCAAAACCGGGCGGATTTAGGCGAGCAGGGCCCTGCGCGCTGGGAAGCCTATTTTACATAGGCCTACCGGCGCACGCAGAGCCCCGGGACTCGCGTAAGTCCTGGGGTTCTCTGAGGGGGGCGTGTTGGGGGCGTGTCGGGGGCGGTCCCGGTCATCGCGGCGTTTTCGGGGCGTGTCGGCAGCGTTTTGGGGGCGGGTACGGGGGCGTGGCTACAGCCCGGGGCGGTCCGGGGGCGTGGCCGCGCCCTCCGTACCCGCCCCCAGGTTGCGGCCCGGCGCGCAGGAGGCCCGCTGGCTCGCGGGGATTTACGCCTCCCTCCGGGAGGCGTAAATCCCCCAACAAAGGTAAGGGGGGGTTGTAGACAGGGCCGGGCGGGTGGGTTAGGTAGAGGAAGGGAGGGGAAGGTGAGGGGAGGGCGTTAGAGGATTCCCTCCGAGGCCGCTCCGATTTCGGAGCGGCCTTGGAGGGAACGGGGGTAGGCTGCGCGGCTCGGCGCGCGCCGGCTATACAAAATCCATAGCCTTGCGCGCGCCGATCCAGGTTTTTAGCAGATACGCGCGGCTCCGCGCGTATCTACTAAAATCCAGCGTACTTTTGTTTGCGCCTGGAGCGCAAACAAAAGTAGGCTATTTGCGCTCCTTTTAAAATCCGCCCCATAGCTTTTATTTGCATATATCTGCTCAATATCTGGTGTAAGTAATCGTAAACATTGTTAACATGAAAAAATGACTGGACAGAGGGTCTGAATGCTATGGGGGCAGTTCACTCTGAAAAGCCACTAGCGCTTTTCAGACTTATCCAGCAACATGCCGCTACTTAATCGGATAAATTGACATGTGTTTATGCACACACATGTGCTCATATTTTACAACCTTTCTGCGATGGTTAAAAAATACAACAGCAGCTGCCATTGAAGCAGCCGTTGTGAATTTATCAAAAGTGTGTATTGGAGCAAATATGCGAAGTATAGAGAATCAGAAAAGATTGGATGCTCAGGATGAAACATTTCGAGAGATGGGAGAGAAATTAAAGCTGTTGAACGTGAATATCATCATGTTATTCAACAAGAGACAGTGTTAAATTAAAAAGTCGAAACTATTGAGAACAATCTCCGCAGTTTAAATATAAGGGTTCTTAACCTCCCGGTCATTCCCCAAATGCCTGCAATCGATTTATTCAAGAAATACCTGATAGAAATAATAAATATGCCTTCAGAAGCTTTGCCTTTAATTTTAAAGTCCTATTTCCTTCCACAAAAGAAACGGGAAGAAGGCCAGGAGAAGGTGGAACCCCAAGCACAGATGAACATCACATATTTGTTAGAATTATCAACTGAGGATACAGTCTCAACAAGAGGAACTCTCTTTGTATCTTTTGCTTTTATTACAGAGAAGAACACCGTGATGAGACTGTTTTTTCGTAAAAGAACTGAAAGATACTATGGTCACATTATAAGGCTATTTCCTGATATCACCCGGTCGACACAAGAAAGGAGGAAAATGTTTATTGAAATGAGGATGGAAACACTAGTTATTTGCTCTAAATTTGTACTTCAGAACCCTTGTAAATGTGTAGTAAGTTACCTAGATTCTGTTTATGCTTTTTTTGAACCGTCTCAACTCCGCTTTTTCATTGACTCCCACACAAATGCGGCGTTAACAGTACAGTAGGCTTAAAGAAGGCATCTCTCAGCCGCCTTCGTTTCTTTTTCCTTTTTTTCAGTAATATTGGTTCGCTCAAAATTTGTCTAGTATTTGCCCCACTGAATTCTTATTATAAATAAAGATGGAATTCACATGTTACTAGATATCTGATTGAAGATGTTAACTTGAGTTCATTTATGTAAATGTGATACATCTGTTTTCTCCATCACAAATATTATTTTGTGTAATTAATGTTAAAATGCAATAAAGAAAAAAAATTAAAAAAAAAAAAACCCAACAGCAACTTTACATGCACCCATACACATACAAATGGGCAGATTCGAGCAATTTTGAAAGTTTACCTTTTGAAAGCTGTGCAAACAATGGTGTGAAGGCCCCAAAGCATCATGAAAGATGTGAAGCACCATCCACAGTGGAAAGAACACCCTGAGGCTGGCTCCAAATGAGGGGCAAAGTGCACCAATACAATTTGTACAAAGCCTTAGGAGGGAGAAGGCAGAGCAAATCTCAGGAGAATGCCTATAATGGCCTTGATGTGCAAATTAGACATCAGACCTGCAAAAGACTAATCAAACTATCTAGGTACCAGAAGATGGTGAACTTTATACCTGGTCACAGTGAGAAACCCGAGAACATCTTTGGAATAGGTCTGCTTTTCGCCTTTCCTGTGATATAACCCATCAAACGATAAATGCCAGATAACAACTATAGTCAGTAAAAAATATAAAGGAAGGGCATTTGTAAGTGTGTGCAATATTGAATTGGCATGGCAAGACAAATAAACAGCCAAGGAAGTGTGAAAAGAACTTTGAAGACAGCTGGAGCAGAGGCAGAAAATCTATCACTAAGAGAGGCTTGGAGCAGTAGGAGTATTAGCATTTAAAATCATAAACCATAGAGCAATATAGCAAGAACAGTGGCATCTATACCCCAAGATATTGTTATTGTTTTTAAGGTTTTGGGTGGACCCTTGGACACTGTGGCTACTGACCACGCCCATGCGGGAAGTCCCGTGAGGGGCCACAGGTCAGGCTCAGCTTTAGGGCACACAACACAGATAGATATTTTATTAACAGTATTGAGGAGCCACCAGAGGTGGCAGTAGTGAGCAGAGATGAAGCCCGGCTGGGCTTGTAGTCCCTCAGGGCTCTGGAACAGCGATCCCACAATGGCTGTGCTGTAGTGAAGAGAAACTGAGATAGTGAGTACAATGAAGTATATGCAGGGTTCAGGAATAGAGCCTTGTTGGTAATGTACTCACACAGCGGTTTCTCTCGGTAGGAAACACAGGAGCTGGAGTAGAGGCAGGCCCTTGAGGAGCGAGTGCCTGGTTCCAGGGAACAGCTCTGAGGGAAGTAGATGGTAACTCACTGATGGTGTAGGCAGCAGTATCTTCCAGGCAGAAGTAGTATTCAGGCAGTGAGTCCGGGAACATGGGCCCTCGAGGAGCGAGTACCGGTTCCAGACAGTGACCTGAAAGAGAAGAGAGAGGCCCCCGAGGAGCAGGTACCCCGAGTAGAATAAGTCCAATAATGGAGAGGCAGAGTAGCTAGGTACGGAGAGCGAATCCCATCCGTAAGAGATCCTTTACCAAGACCATTACCTTGCTAACTCAATTAGCTAGCAGTAGTGTAGGCTTTTTGTATCTGGGATGCGAGACGTCATCACAGGGGAACACCCCTGAGGTTCGCGCCAAAGAAAGTATTAGAAGCAGGGCTGCGTGGCACGCGCGCCCTAAGGCAGCTGGACAGCATGGCGGGATGCAGCATCCAAGCCGGACCGGGGACATCGGAGAGGACGGCAGGCAGACGGCACAGCAGCCAAACGTCTGTCAACCGCGGGAGGAGTCGCCAAAGTGGTAAGGAGGGTGGAGTGGAGACTTCAGGCAGCGACAGTCATAACAGATATATAGTGAGGGCTAAGGCAGGAAGAAAAATGGCATCAAAAGGACAAGGCTCCAAAAGAAGAGCAAATTGGTACCAAGAGTGCCATGGATAACCCCCCCCCCCCCCTCCTCAAGTTTCCATGAGAAATTCAGCAATGTTCCAGTCGATAAAGTAGGAGAATTTGAAAAGAATCTTGAAGACAGCTGGCACAGAGGCAAAGCCATCCAATGTTATCAAGAGAGGCTTGAAGCAACAGGAACACCTGCTTTTAGAAGCTCAAAATCACCCAAAAAATGGGTTCTAAGCTAAAAATAATAATTGCAAAACAAACTATAAGAGTTCAAAGGAATTATACATTACTTATATCCAGAGAAAAATGGTTAATGATGATTATGATCTTCCTGTTTTGTAAGTATCTTTTAAAAGTCATGGAGAAAAAGACTTCAGAATTGAGTCTAAACTGCCCATAGGCTTGCATGAAACTCAGAAAGCCAATCACTCCAAAAAATCATGCTATAAAGGGTTCTAATGTTCCTCATGCCAAATTTATTTTAAATATTCCTCTATAATATATTCCCAATTTATAACTTACAAATGCCATTGTGAAAAAAATAACTGTCATAGAGGAGCTTGCCAAATTAAATAATAGGTATACCGTGTCTTGATGTTATTATAATAAAAGAAGTTATTGGAAAGCATCATGAGATCCATATTAAGTCACTGTCCACATAGCAATTTTACCTGGATAAATTTATTTGGCTAACGTTAGAGGTGTATTCAATAGTGCAGCCACATTTCTCTCAGATCGCTTTTTTCAAGTAGATTGAAACAATCAAATTTCTAGGATGGTTTGCCTTCCATATGGATTCCCACAAGGCTCCATTTTATCTCCTTTGTTAAGATATTTGTTTCACCTTTGGCTACTCTCATTCAGGATTTGGATTTTCGTCCATCATTCTATGCTGATGATGTACAAATCACCACATTCTTTCATGTGAAAAGACCCTATAGATCAGCCTCATTTTAATAATTGATTGGACAAGGGTGCTAACTGGCTCATAAATCATAACTCACAGGTGAATCCTTCTAAATCAGAAGCAATCTGGTTTAATATAAGATTGTCTGCTCCGGACATGTCTTCGTTGATGCTTGGAACTCCCATTTCTTTAAAACCAGTAGTGACCTCATTAAGTTAGGTTCCGTGTTGACCATGTCTAGTTTTATTTCAGCTACAACTCAGAAATCACCTTGTTCATTGAGGCATATTAGGAAACTTTGTTCATTACTAGAAGAAAAAGACCTAAAAACTTTAGTACATGCCTTTGTCATTTCAAAACTGTAATCCGCTGTTATTAGGTATTCCAAATACACAGCTGAAGCATCTGCAGCTGTTGCAGAACACAGAAGCTAGGCTGATCTTCGGCCTCGAAAAATATGATCATATTTCCCCAGCTCTGAAACAGTTACATTGGCTTCCACAACAGTTCTGTTTCAAATTACCTAAACGTTAGAAAGGCAATGAAGACCTGTTTTTTTTTTTTTTTAGTAAAGCATTTGAGAACACTTATGCAGTCAGTATAGAGGTGTAACTCAGCTTGCAAAAACAGCAGGTTGGATTATTATAATTTAGAGATGTACAATTGTTAATTTTGTATTAAGTATGGTCTTTATTTGTTATATGTTTTGTTTTAGAAGTTTAGATTTGTTTAGGCTGCATAATACATATTTTGTTTAACTTAATTTTTATCTGGGCGGCCTGGATGGACCGTTTGGTCCTTTTTTGCCATCATTTCTATGTTGCTATGTTTCTGTATTATAATTAATTTTATGTTGGATTTTATGTATGTTTTTTTGAATTGTATCACCGCTTGGATAACATGCTTAACAAGTGGGACAATAAGAATAATAAATGAATGAATGGATATAGCCAGCTCGCTTAAAGTTAGCTAGCTAACATTATCCAGCTAACTTTAGGGTAGTTTTTTGGTGAGACCAGATTTAGCCAGCTTACTCAACTCCTCCTTGATATGCACCCTGAATCCCCCTAACTTATCCAGCTAAATTCTAGCTGGCTAACTTATTAGCCAGCTAATTTCACAAATATTCATTTAGCTGGATAATTTCTGAGTTAAAGTCTAAATGCTTCTGAATATGGACCTCTTTATAACAAAGAACCCAGAATGTATGTTTCACAGTTCTTAAAGTGAACATGCATATTAAATTGCTATTTCACTTTCCCAGTCCATCCTTCCTGGATGGAAATAAAATCTCCTTGGGATTGCTTTGCAAAGAACATGGACACATAATGCTAAAACATCAAAAAGGACCCTTATCTTCAGGGGATGATATCCTCCTCTTGCCGAAAAAATGGAATTGTAATGGAAAGTTCTCCAAAATGGAAGTGAAATGGCACCTTAAGAAACAAAGACGTGCTGAAGTGGTCAACATTTTGCAATGGAGCTGTGTCAGGGTTTTTCTGTAAAGGAAAATATAAATCAGTATTTATGCAAATGATATGATGCATATATCCAAAGTCTTGCACTTGCCAATTTCTCTAAAGAAAAAAAAAAGTTAATGTGACTTAAATTGAGCCTACCACATCTTCAGTGCTTACACAGAACATTCTGCTTATTTTTTTTTTTTAAAGCCACCATGATTGAGTGACTAGTGACACTCTGTATGGCCAATAAAAAAAAATCCTCTGGTATAATATCACTACATCTATAATCTATTGTGACAAGGCTGATTGCTTCAAAATCAAAGCTATAGACAGTACAAACATTCCTGCATTCATTTTGTCACAGATGCCACTATTTGATGGTCACATAATATAGCCAATTGCGAGAATCTCATTATATTTCAAAACCATGTCCGCAATAATTGTATTTAATGACATAGTAATAGCACATCATATCAATGCCTATGCAGAAATCTTTGCTATTCTGACAATACCTTCTCATCTCAGTGCTATTTTAAAATTGTCAGAATCTACTCAAAAAAAGTATTGCCCAATCTATGGCTGAATTCAGACCATTAGGTTCAACAGTATTCAAGTCAAATATCCATCTCTTGCTCCAAATGATACAAAAACCGATCATAATCTTCCCCCCTCTCCCCCATACCCAAGGATTTAAAAGAACATGATCTAACACACAACACAGTACTGTTTTAAAATCATGTTAATGTTCCAAAAGATGTGGTACAAATGGTGCAGCTCTTGTGTGTTCTGTTAATCTGGTACATAGGGTGAGTTTTTTCTTCCCTACATGCAAAAGTTGCCAAGACACTTGATGACATAAACTACAAAGGTAGATGAATATGTGTTAAAATATCATAAATGATGCTCATGTTGCATTTGTGGCTGAATAATGACCTTTAATTGCTGTATAACAGAACATAGACCATAATGTCCACATTTAAAATGACCCTGTAACTTCTGCCCTTTTATGGTTTGATTGGTCTTGTGTTCCCTCTCTGGTTACATTGGCTGGGCTCAAGGGCTCATGCAGATTTCGTCCTCTATAATACACCATCCTGAATTCGCTTTCTTTAAAACCTGGAAGCATAGTGACAATATTTCAGTGTGTATGTATACATGCCTGTATCCTCTTAGACACTGGAGAATATGTTCTGATGGAAGTATAAATATCAGGGGAAACCTCTTTAATCTGCCTAGTCAGTAACTATTTCCTGTCACAAAACAAAGCCTTTTTAAAGGATTGTTTGACACAATGTTAAGGATATCACTTGACAGAAAATTCGTACTTGATACTCTAGACTCCTGTTTATAATCATCAATATTATTAAAATTTCTTCTGTACCTGAAAAATTGAGAAATAGGGAGATTCTTAAGTGGTAATGGATGTGCACTTGAAAAATGTAACAACGTATCCTCTCTGTCTTCTTAAAATATAAAGTGGTCTCCAATGCCCCCTCTGTGGTTTTCAAAACTTGGACATCCAGAAATGAAATCATAGAAAAAAGAGAATCTAAAAAAAAAAATTGTATTTTATCATTACAAATGTCAAATCACTGCGAAAACTTCAGAAGTTCATACTCTGTACCTGACCATAATAAAAGTGTCTGTAGAAGCAGAGAGCATGGCTCTCTGCTTCTACAGCAGGGGAGAAGAAAAAAAAAAAAAAACCCAACAAGAGCTGTACAACATAGTCTAGGTAAAACAAATAAGCATGGGTGTAGCTTGCTTATCGCGGCGGTTCTGCCCCTACTACCCCTAACTAATCAAGCTAGATATTTCACTTGCATGCAGCTCCATCACTGCTCTCTACATTAATGGTGGGGGTGGAAGGGGAATAGAACAAGGAGCTAAGAGTAACAGATAAGAATGAGAGAAAAAATGTGTGAGGCTTGCTGGGCAGACTGGATGGGCCATTCGGTCTTCTTCTGCCGTCATTTCTATGTTTCTATGTTTCTATAAAGTGCATACAAAACCTAATGTATTATTTAAATGAAGAAGATTGCACCCATTTTAATTCCAAAGTAAGACACGACTAGAAACCTTTGTTTTCAGTTTTTATTTTATTTTGCTGGGTATTACAATGTTGGAACATGTTTCCACTAATTTCATCTTTGTTAAAACATTGACAATCCCAGGCAAAATAAAATAAAACTGACAGCAAAGGTCCCAAGACATGAATAAATTAGCAAGCAAGAAGTCCCTGGTGCTTTTCATTGCTGTTCCCAAACTCTGCTGATAAAAATAAAACATTTTGAAAAACAAAATATTTCTTTTGAAGAGAAAGCTTCACTAAACATATAGGGGCGGATTTTCAGAGCCCTGCTCGCGTAAATCCGCCCAAAACCGGGCGGATTTACGCGAGCAGGGCCCTGCGCGCCGGAAAGCCTATTTTACATAGGCCTCCCGGCGCGCGCAGAGCCCCGGGACTCGCGTACGTCCCGGGGTTCTCGGAGGGGGGCGTGTCGGGGGGCGGGGCCGGAGCGCGCGGCGTTGCGGGGGCGTGTCGGCAGCGTTTTGGGGGCGGGTACGGGGCGTGGCTACGGCCCGGGGGCGTGGCCGCGCCCTCCGTACCCGCCCCCAGGTCGCGGCCCGGCGCGCAGCAGGCCCGCTGGCGCGCGGGGATTTACGTCTCCCTCCGGGAGGCGTAAATCCCCCGACAAAGGTAAGGGGGGGGTGTAGACAGGGCCGGGTGGGTGGGTTAGGTAGGGGAAGGGAGGGTAAGGTGAGGGGAGGGCAAAGGAAAGTTCCCTCCGAGGCCGCTCCGATTTCGGAGCGGCCTTGGAGGGAACGGGGGGAGGCAGCGCGGCTCGGCGCGCGCAGGCTATACAAAATCGATAGCCTTGCGCGCGCCGACCCGGGATTTTAGTGGATACGCGCGGCTCCGCGCATATCTACTAAAATCCAGCGTACTTTTGCTTGAGTCTGATGCGCAAGCAAAAGTAGGCTGATCGCGCTTCTTTTAAAATCTACCCCATAAAGAATGAGATGGGCACCAAAATGAGATCTCGGTTGTGAATCAATGTATTTCTGAATGACTTAAATTGCTTCTTCCTGTGGATGTAGAGAAGCGAAAAGTTCATGATGAACTGTTGTAAGTCCGTAAACGAAGAATCATTGTTTTCCCAGAGGGGAGAAGCCCAGATGAAGGCTTTCCCATCAAGCAGGGACAGGATAAATGCCACTTTCACCACATCTGAGGGAAACTGCCGGGGCAACACGGAGAACCGTATAAAACATTGGTTCAAAAAGCCACGGCAGGTCCTTAAATCTCCAGCATAACGAGAGGGTGAGGGCAGCTGGGTCACTGACGAGTCTTGGGCCTCGAGTGCTGGTTCTGGGGCGGACAAGGCCCTGGCATTCAACTGGGCCGACAACTCCCCTACCAAACTGGTAAGGACCTCAAGGTACTGTTGTTGATACTGCAGCTGCTGGGCCAACCCTGGCAGGTCCAAGGGAACAGGCGCATCTGCCGAGTCCATGGCCTTGCAATCTGTTATGGGAGTCTCTGTTTAGTGGACCCTTGGGCCGACCTGCTGGAGACTGGGAAAGGTGGTCAATGTCTCTAATGAATAGCAGGCCGGGAGGCAGATGTTCAGGCAGGACGTAGATGCTTTTCACCCTGGAAGCTGGTACTCCCCTGGGAGCCCAACCGCTCGGACTTAGGTGGCTTCACTCTTGGAAGCTGAAGCCCCCCCTGGAGGAGCCCATAGGGGCCCGGCCGCTGGGACTTAGGCGGGTTGTGGATCAGGACAGGTAACTGGAACCAGACTAGGACAGTAGCAACACTGTAACTGGGCTCTGATTCTGGAACCAGGCAGGAACTGTAGCAAGACTCGGGTACTGGAACCAGGCAGGAACTGTAGCAGGATTCGGGTACTGGAACCAGGCAGGAACTGTAGCAAGACTCTGGTACTGGAACCAGGCAGGAACTGTAGCAGGATTCGGGTACTGGAACCAAGCAGGTACTGTAGCAGGAACAGAGCGACGAAGCAAGGCGAGTCACTCCGGGGCACAGCGCAACAGGAAACCGGGAGGCTAACCCGTTGCAAGGCAAAGACTTGTATTATATTTATAATTATCACCAGTTTTTTAACCTTTCTTCCAGCTGATTAAGCTTCCAAGTTCATACACCTTGTTGAATGTAACTTTGCCTTTTCCACTTCAGTTGCTTATTTTTATTCTAGTTGTCTCTCCAGTTCTTACCCTGTTCGATGTAAACCGATCCGATATGGTTTTTTACTATGAAGGTCGGTATAGAAAAGTGTTAAATAAATAAATAAATGAATGAAGGCCGCGGCGTCTGACGTCAGGAGTTGGGCGGAGTCACCACTGGCGGGAAACGGCCTAGAAAAGCGCCCAAGTGGTGCGCACGCGCACCTAGGAGCCGGGCGTCCAAGGGAGACCTCACAGCGGTGCAGCCCCAGCGGGGACGCTGCCAAGCAGGCCGCAACCCAGGCCTCTGGAAACGGGAGCAGGTCTGGGAGCCTGGAGGTAAGGGCCTGGCCGCGGTGCTCGCGGCCAGAACCGCAACACAAGGTTACTAAAAAATATGTATTGACACCCTCCCAAAATTCCTGTGACAATAACATAAAATGAGTTGTATCCTTTAAAAAATGATACATATCCTTTTAAAAAGAATTGTGGCAATGTTTCAGGAATGGAGTCATTTAAAGATATAATTGGTTATCCCAGTATTTTGACTAATATCTTGTGAACCTTGGGGAGAGTATAAATAGTTGGAATTCAGGGACATGAGATGTTCTATAATTTAAATTCTTTTGCAGTCAAAAAGCCACTCATATCCTTCAACTGAAATGTCCTTAATAAGTTGTTGTAAACGATAGGTTGGATCCTTATGAAGAACAACATAAGTATTGCAGTCCTTTAACTGACACAAAATTTGGTTAATATAATCTTGACGGTTCTGGACAATGACAGCCCCACTTTTGTCCTCTACTTTCATGCATAAGAACATATCTCATGTTCATAATGCCTCGTATCCTTCTTTGTTAAGATTAAATTGATACCTACTCTGTTTTGGTTAAAGATGGGAAATATCATTTATTTCCAATTCTCTAAAAATATGCAAAAGGATATGACCTGTGGTTTTTAATCATAGATGGGTGCAATGCCATAGCTGGATGATCTTTAAAATATAGTTTAAGCACCAAAGACCATATTAAACCACAACGTTTTTAGTTATACACAAGAACGTATTATGAATCTTTTACAACATTCTTTTCTATTTTCCACTGATATATTTAAAGTGACTTCAAATCCTTGGACTGGAACTTTGACTTTATCATATCATCTCATTCGTACAGAACTCCATGGGGACAGATTGATCAAATATAACAGACATGAGGGGATTCCATGGGTCCTGCGGGTATATAAGGAGCCTAAACTCTTTTGTGAAGAACCCACATGTGTTGTTGCGGTCCCGGTCGCGAGTTCTTACCTTTTGTTTGCCCTAAATCCCATGACGGGTTCCAGCATTTTTCGGGCCTTCTGAGGCCTCTCCGCGGCGGCATTTCCACTCCAAGCTCCGCTTCCAGACTCCACCCCCCTTAGGCAAGCACGTGCGTGAGGTGAAGCCTTTTAAAGGCACAGGGGCGCGGAACCACGGCCAGCCCCTAAGATGATGTCAGACGCCGGCAGGATATTTAAATCCGGCGTCTGACTAGGGAAATTGCCTTGCAACAGGGTTCACGCCTAGGAGTTACTAGTTGCCTTGCGTCCCTGCGTTCCTGTTTCAATTCCTGTGTTCCTGCTTCAGTTCCTGCATTCCGGTGAGATATGTATATTATACAGGAACATCGGTATATAAAAACTAAAACTAAATAAATAAATAAATTCCTGCTTCAGTTCCTGTGTTCCTGCTTCAGGTCCTGGTTTCCAGCTTCATTCCTGTGATCTTGTCCAGCTCTTGTGCTCCAGCCTCAGATCCTTCCCCTGGTTCTGGCTCCTGATCTTCGGACTGACTCCCTGGTTTCTGCTCCAGTACGACTTCTGTTCTCTGGCCTGCTGCCTGCCTTGACCTCGGACTGCTTCTATGGACTATCGCCTGCTCTGGGAGACCTCTCCTAAGCCCCAGTGGCCTGGGTCCTCACAGGCTCCTCTTGGGGGGACTGCAGGCTTCCAAGGGTGAAGTACTTGCTTGGTCTCCCGGCTCCGAGCCGCCACCTGGCCACTCTTCATGGCGGACACCCTTAAACCTCCTATCCACCATCCGCACGGCCGGCCCAAGGGTCCACCTCTCCAGCGACAACAGTTTGCAAGGCCATGGACCCGGCGAACATCTCGGGACTGCAACCCATTCCAGGAATGGCTCAACGTCTACAACAACAGCAGCACTGCCTGGATGTGCTTGCAGCAACCGTTGAGTGGCTGGCTAACCACTTGGATGCCACGCCTCCCTAGGCGCCACCTGTGCACCCTCAGGTACCTGCTCTGGAAGTGGCTGCACCGACCCAGCTACCCACTCCACTTTGCTACTCCGGCGACGCCAAGACCTGTCGAGGGTTTCTGAATCAGTGCTACATAAGATTCTCTCTGCTACCGAGCCAGTTTCCTTCGGATTCAGTCAAAGTAGCCTGCATTCTGTCCTTGCTGGATGGAAAGGCACTAAGCTGGGCCTCATCCATGTGGGAGCGGAACGATCCACTGTTAAGTAACTTGCAACAGTTCATAACTAATTTCAAACAGGTGTTGGAGCGCACTGTACTGTATCGGCCTGTTTGTGTGGAAAAAGGAATCAGTATACACGGATTATAGTGTGACTCTTTATCCAAAAACTGTGTCACTTCCTAGTGGAAATCTATACAGTCCTAGTCAGTAAGAAGATACTGTGTAATATAGATTCTGGGTGCTATCTGTTTTGCTGTCTATGTATCTCCACATCACATTAGTACAGGTATACAGTGTAAGGCCTAGCCAGGTCACCGTTAAAGGAGCCTGATGCGTGAAGCAAACAAAATAAATGCAGCACATTACTGCACAGCTGAAGTAAGCTGACATAGCTAGACAAAAACTTGATGAAGCTTCTATGGCCTTAACAGACATTAAAGCCATTGAAGCAGCATATGATGGTCAATACGTTGTGTTTGCCAGCACACATCCACTGCCATTTCAGCAATGCTGTGAATATTTCCAAATCACCAATCATAAACCAATTGACTATGGTATATTCAATCATATGGTTAACTTTGGTTGCTGGGCCTTCATATGAAGAGGTTGATAAGGTCCCTTAAGAATGCTCTAGAAACAAAATAATCCTAGTTTTTTGGACCCTGTCCATGCCTGCCTGCCAAGTTTCTGTCCACCACATTGGCACACTGTCTGTGGTCCCTGACTGTCTCAACTGGTTGTGAACCCATCTACCAGCCTCTCAGGACTTCTGTAACTCGCTATCTGCTGTCTCTGGACTACCTGGATTCCATGCATCTCTCTACTGCCTAAGTCATGGGTGCAGCTCCCTTTGTGCTAATGGTCTCTGAGATCAGATGCTGGACCATATACATTGCTGAGACCATCAAAAAGACACTGCCAGATGCCTGCACATTCTTGTGAAGCATACAAAAGGCCTGGCTAGCTTTCTCATATATGCTGAGTAATTAGACTGCAATGCATGCAAAAATAACATGTTGGAACTAATTTGGCATAAGATTTAAGGCACTGTTCAATCAAAAATAATTTATAGATGTTGCATAAAAAATCTAAGTAATGTCTAATGTAACCATAATTTATTATAGCCCAATTTTTCAGAAGCCCGGTCAAATCCCCCAAATCACGCCGAAGTGCTGGGCTATGTGAAAGGGGCAGGCTGGGAGGCAGGGTGGGGCAGGTTGGGGCAGGGTGGGGTAGGCCGGGGTGAAGTACTACTTACTACTGCTCGGGGGAGAAGGTAAGTATAAAAAAAAAACAACCCTATGTAGAAGGGTTTTAGGGGTAGGGGTGGAGGGGGGCAGGGTTTTAGGGGTAGGGGTGGAGGGAGGCAGGGTAGGAAGGGACTTAAGGAAGTTCTCTCCCAGTCGGCTCCTTTATTGGAGGGGACTGGGAAGGAACTGGGGAAGGCCCTATTCCGTCGCCATGCATTTTTTTATAAAATACCCCCTGGTTCCGCACGCATGTGCGTGCAGGTATCGGATTTTATAACATAAGCACATCAGCAGGTTCATGTATTAAAATCACGCCCCCCCCCCCCACCCCCCCATGTGTGCCGGGAGCCACACGCACATGGACACTTGCACATTTTTTTTTTTTTTTAAATCTACCCCCAGTGTCACAATTAAAACGATTCACAACAGAATCAAAAAATAGGTGTAAAGAATCAAATTTCTAAAAGCTTGGGTTGAATTTTCCGATATCCAAACAAATAAAGATATCATCTGGAAGGATATCTGGATTCTGCAATACAGATAATTAGAGGTTTCCACCACAGATAAGAAATAAAACAGGGTTGCTTGTGTTTGATATTAGTTCAGTTGCATCTTTGGAACAGGAATAGGCAGTAGAGCTAGTTCATAAGAACATAAGAACATGCCATGCTGGGTGAGACCAAGGGTCCATCAAACCCAGCATCCTGTTTCCAACAGAGGCCAAACCAGGCCACAAGAACCTGGCTGGTGCTGTGCTCTTCATGGCTAGAGCTGAGGTTTAGACTTCCAGAAGTGCCATGAGGGGGCTAGTGTGCTTCTCCAGCTCAGTGCCTGCTGCCTCATGCTGGTCATGTGATGTGCTGGAGTAAGGTTGCTCTGGCTCAACTGTGTCCCACTTCAGGCTGGGTTTCTCCATGAAGCTTGAAAGGTTTAAGCTCACATTCACTGGGCTTGTTGAGCCAAGAGCTTCCAGAATCTGGCTCTACTGAGGAGACTGCTGCTGCTGCTGCTCCTCCTCCTCCTTCTCGTTTAACTGTGTCTGTGCATCCATAAGCAAGGGGGAATGGAATAGTGCTGTTATGCGGCTAGACCCTGGTTCTTTACTGCTGGTCCCTGGGGCTTCACTGCTTATTCATGGGGCTTGATGGATGGCACTGGCAGAGTACTGGGCAAGAGCTGTGAAAACAAAGAAGAAATTAGCACCAAAGCCAATAGGTACACACATGGACTGTTTGGCATGAGATGCACACTTTGCATGTTAATGAATGTGAGCATCTTATACCAAATGATATGCACAATTGTAGCAGCCTTGCCATTTACAGGTGAGGTGAACTTACCGGTTCTGGCTTGCGTGGTGTCCAGCCACTCAGCCATGCCCTCGAATACATTGAGTCCCAGCTGTTGGATGAGGCTCTCTTCCATGGACGTGAGCACATTCCAAAAAGGGGCTCCTCCACCGGTCTGCCATATGTACTTGTTAGCAGTTAGCCACCTTTGTCTTCATCTGGGCCTGTATGTCTTGTACTTGTGGCCACCTGCTTCCCACTGTATTTCATGCTGCTGAGCCTTGAGATAGCCTGAATGATGATGTGCCAGTTATGGCCCTTTGATGCTCTCAAGGTTTTGTCTGCACGGTTGCCGAAAAGCATGGCATAATGTTCCAGTACCCCAGAAATGATCATCGCGTTGTTCTCCTGGCTGAGCTACAATGTCCTTAAATGCACTCTGTTGCCTGGCTGCCTGAAGGGGGTGCCACTTCCACTTTGGGAGAAGTGTCCTCCTTTTCCTGACTCTCGCTCCCACTTCTCTGTCCCCTCCTTTCCTCCCCATTCCTGCATCTTTCCAACTCCCCTCCCCCCTGCCCTCTCTGTCTATTCCTTGTCTGTCATCTTCCTCCAACCGGACTCGTCTGCCTATCCCCTTCCCCTCCTGTTTCCTCCTATCCCTTGCCACCTCCCTGTTTCTACACCTGTCTCTGTCCCTACTCCAAATTCTACTCTTCCTCCTTCCCCTAGCACTCTTACACTCCTCTCCCTTCTCCTTCTCTCCTCCCTCCTCCCCCTCCTTCCCCTTCTTCCCCTCCTCTCCTTATGCCTTTCCTCTCCTCTCTCCCCCTGCCTCTCATACACCATCCTCTCCATCCTCCACACCATGACACCTCACCACTCCTCCTCCGCCTCACCACTCCTCTTTACCACGCCTCCTCCACCTCACCACCACGCCTCACCCAAACACAAAGTCAGACAGGCAAACAGGACAAACTAACAAAAACTTTCACACACACAAATCAAGACAATAGACAAATGGAAAGGGAAACAAATGAGAAGCAAGCCACAGGACACCTCACTCAGAACTCGCTAAATACCTCCAACCAACCACCAACTACCACCAACCCACCTACTCTCCTCTCCTCTAGCCGAACGCCTGACACACCCTTAAAGAGGCAGCTGTAGGAAGCTGGTATATATAAACTAGAAAAATAACATGCCACACACAAATCAATGTGCACTGTGTGAAATGATGTGCTTGTGCAATGCACGACGCACTGCTGCAATGTACAATGCGATAACGCAACGCATGATGCGTAAACTGCCTATGTGATGCGGTACACAGAAAAGTAGCCTAACCATGCCTTCTTTTTTTTTTTTTTTTTATCATGGGCACTATTTCTGTTATATTTATAGAATTTTGATTAATCTAGTCCTAAATGATGAAAATAATTGATACTGCAAAAGAAGAGTTTGTGGTAGTCATTAATCAAAAGGCAAAGCAAATACGTCACTTAAAAAGTCTCTTTTATCTTGGGAAAGAGTTACAAGACAGAGATTGCTGTGCTTCAAACATAACTTGAGTTTACAAGGGAACTCTTAAAAAGAAAAGAAATAGAGTTTCATGATTTACAGCAGAGTCTTGTTGCTAAAGTGGCTGACCTAATCTTCCTCCTTAATTTAAAAGAACAACGGGATGATCTTTAGAGTCATCTGACAAGCTGCTAAGATCATAAGGAGTATGATGTAATTTACAGTAAGTCTCTGGAAGTGAAATGCCAGGAATTAACCCAAGGCAATGATTTATTGCAGAGAGAAATTAAAATTCTCCAAGTTAAGTTGTAGAGGGCTTTCAGGGTACTGGTCCCTTAGAAGCAGGCTCCAGCCTCTGGAAGTGTGTCATGTACCCAGAGGTATTCAGGCTGGCTTTGTGGGTTTTAACCAAGATGATATCATAGGTATCTCTTATCACCCTGAAACTGAGAAAGATTTACCATTGAAAGGCTGGTGGCCAACTAGTCCCCAAGAGCCACAAACAGGCCTTGTTTTCAGGATATTCACAAATAATATGCATGCACTGCCTCCATTGTATGCAAATCTCTCTCATGCATATTCACTTTGGATATCTGAAAAGCTGGTCATTATGTGGCTTTTGAGCTGACTATCCTTGGGTTATGATATCATAAAACTTTGGCTTTCTTCACCGAAACCCATAAAGGGAAGAGGCAAATTCTCTGGATCCTGAAAGCTGATATCACTTGCTGCATTCATATGGTGCTGAGAGACAAAGAAATATTAATGGCCTTCTGTAAAAAGAATGTGGGTGTTACAGTAAGTAAATCTCTTCATCATCAATACTATAAATGTAATTAAGCAAATGAAAGCTCTGTTATTTTCCTTTGAGAAAGGAAAGAACCAAGCTACCACTGAGCATGTGCAGAAATTACTAGGGATGTGCTTTTGGGAGAAACAAAATAGAGAATGACAAACAAAATTTCCTGTTTCATTTTGGGTCAATTTCAAAACAAAATGATTTACATTACTGACAAAATTTGGTCAGAATTTTGTTTCATTTTGAAAATGTAAAAAAGAAAAATAAAGTCATCCATTGTACATAGGCCTAGAACCAAGGCCAGGACCTCGCCTAGGCAATAGGCTGAGACCCAAAGCAGGGGCCATGGCCTACTCCCTAGTATGAAGCTGGCACCTTGGTCAAGGCCCCCAAATCTGGGGCCTCAGACAAGAGGCCCCATAAATAAACCCCCATTCCCATAAATAAACCCCCATTCCCCCCCCTTTTCCCAGCTTACCCTCTTAGTTCCAACTTACTGCCCTGCCCCATCCCTTCCCTCCCCCCCCCCTGTTATAATATCAGTTACAATGTAAAGCCCTGTTGGCTGAATTTGCTGTTATCTGGAAACCGATGTGATGTCTCGTGCGAATGTCGGTATAGAAAAATGTTAAATAAATAAATAAATAAATAAATAAATAAATAAGACCCAAGCTAAGGCCCAGTCTTGAAAGATTTTGCCAAGGTCAGGAAATTTCCAAACCCACACTTACCTTCTCTGTCATGGACCCAATATCACACAAGGTGGGGCAGCAGCAGCAGTGGAAGAAGAGAAGGCCCACAAGACCATCGGTGGACTCCATCCAACCAGTTGACAATAAGAAGAGGAGGTCCATGGCTGAGAACAAGAAGCTGCCAGTGGACCCCACCCCACCAGCAGTGGAAGAAAAGGAGGCCCATAAGGAATATGCCCATTCTTCTCCTCCTCTGTGCCAGCATGTGGTATCCAAAACACATGTAGCTAGCATGTGCTCTATGCTGATTTTATGATGCATGAGATCAGCTTGGAGGAAGTGCTAACCTTGTGAGATTTTAGTAACACAGGGTCCAGCTCACAAGGAAGAAAAGCACAATTGGCACTCCATTCTGGTCCCAATGGTATGTGTGTGAATGTGAATGAATGAGAGCATGGCTGGTGTGTGTATGTGTGTATATGTGTCCATGAGAACCTGACTGGGGTGTGTATATGCATGTGTATACATGGGAACTTGAATGGGGTATATGTATGGGAACCTAACTGATGTGTTTGTGTGTGTAGAAACCTGACTGGGGTATATGTGTATAGGAACCTGATTGGGGTGTGTGAGTAGGTATGTTTGTGTGTGTTTATGTGTGTGTGTGTGTGTGTGGGAAATTGACTAGGGTGTGTATGTATGTATGACTACGAGCCTGACTGTGGTGTGTGTTATGTGTGTACCTCCTTATTTCAACAGTGATCTCTTGTCCATCTGCTTAGAGAAATCACCAACTATTTGCCTTAATAATGCTTTATTTCTAAGTTACACATGGCTAGGCTTAATGACACAAATACAGGGACAGCACTTATTAACAGAAAATTAAGAAAAACAATAGAAATGAAAGCATGCTTGACATACAGTGCTTATCAGATTACAATTAATTAATGCTAGCATCACCTCCCTCTAGCAGAGATTTTCATGTGAAATGCTAAAAGCCTTAACTTCTTAACCAACCAAATAGGGAATGGAGCCAGGAGTTTCTCACCTTATGGGACTTGCAGTGACACCCTCTCTCTGGGTCTTTGGTCCAGCAGTCTCAGTCCTTTGCAGGTCTTTGGCATGGGGGTAGAGAGGGCAGCCTGTATCACTGCAGCAACATGGGCTATTCAGTTCTCCAGTTTTGGATACCTGTGATGGGTGGGACTTGCTCTATTCTGTCCTTTGTCTCTGCTAGGGATGTGAATCGTTTTTCGATGATTAAAATTATCGTCCGATAATTTTAATATCGTCTTAAACCGTTATGGAACACAATACAATAGAGATTCTAACGATTTATCGTTATAAATCGTTAGAATCGTGAGCTGGCACACTAAAACCCCCTAAAACCCACCCCCGACCCTTTAAATTAAATCCCCCACCCTCCCGAACCCCCCCCAAATGACTTAAATAACCTGGGTGTCCAGCGGCGGTCCGGAACGGCAGCGGTCCGGAACGGGCTCCTGCTATTGAATCTTGTTGATTCAGCCGGCGCCATTTTCCAAAATGGCGCCGAAAAATGGCGGCGGCCATAGACCAACACGATTCCACGGCAGGAGGTCCTTCCGGACCCCCGCTGGACTTTTGGCAAGTCTTGTGGGGGTCAGGAGGCCCCCCCCAAGCTGGCCAAAAGTTCCTGGAGGTCCAGCGGGGGTCAGGGAGCGATTTCCCGCCGCGAATCGTTTCCGTACGGAAAATGGCGCCGGCAGGAGATCGACTGCAGGAGGTCGTTCAGCGAGGCGCCGGAACCCTCGCTGAATGACCTCCTGCAGTCGATCTCCTGCCGGCGCCATTTTCCGTACGGAAAACGATTCGCGGCGGGAAATCGCTCCCTGACCCCCGCTGGACCTCCAGGAACTTTTGGCCAGCTTGGGGGGGCTTCCTGACCCCCACAAGACTTGCCAAAAGTCCAGCGGGGGTCCGGAAGGACCTCCTGCCGTGGAATCGTGTTGGTCTATGGCCGCCGCCATTTTTCGGCGCCATTTTGGAAAATGGCGCCAGCTGAAGACAACAAGATTCAATAGCAGGAGCCCGTTCCGGACCGCTGCCGTTCCGGACCGCCGCTGGACACCCAGGTTATTTAAGTCATTTGGGGGGGGTTCGGGAGGGTGGGAGATTTAATTTAAAGGGTCGGGGGTGGGTTTTAGGGGGTTTTAATATGCCGGCTCACGATTTTACGATTTTTCACGATATTTTACCCCCCCAAACGGCAACAATACGATTCCCTCCCACTCCCAGCCGAAATCGATCGTTAAGACGATCGAGGACACGATTCACATCTCTAGTCTCTGCAAGTTGCTTCTACAAGGCAGGGGAGATGCAGCAATACTCAGATGGACCATATTCCTCTTTGTATGAGCAACAATCGAACAACAATTACAAAACAACCCTGAGTACTTGCACTCTGGTGCTTTTAAGGGCTTACATATGCATAATTCAATGACTTCATGCATAGTCAGGTGAATGCATAATTAAGGCTTTTAATCAGCTGATTTTCCAGCTCTTTTAACAGTTCCTTTGTTTCTTTTCCCAGGTTCAGCAAGCACTCAGTTTGAAGACTGCCAGTTGTTCATCTCTGACAGTGCACTGATTAGTCCTGTTCTCAGATTGGCCCTAGAGCCATAAAAAGAGGCCCCTAGTGTTCTGGCTGTGCAGATTCATATAGTACCAATTGTCTTTGTATTTCCTTTGGCCTCTTTTGGGCTCCAGCTAGGCTGGGAGAGCCTGTAAATCTATCAAATTGTCACATGCACAGCAACTGCAAAATCTTTTTCTCATCTCTGCCTTGGGTCAACGTCCATTTTACTGATGTCAGAGAGTCCATCTTAGTTGCTTGCTCTGTTAGCAAGAACTGGAATATTTCCTACAGGGGAAAGGGGGAGTGAAGAAGTGAAAGAGAGGAGTGAGAAGGAGAGGATAGAAGGGTGTGTGTGCGTGAATGAACATGTGTGTATATGAGATAGAAAAGAGAAACTGTATGTTTTTCCACTCTCCTGTACTCTCTGAACCTCCCCTCAGGGAGGAAATCTCAGGGTGACTGGAAATCAAAAGTTCCCAGGTATGGTGAGGGGAACATTTTTCATCCTTATTAGTTATAATTATTAGAGATGTGCATTGGGTTTTTTTTTTCATTTCGGGCTTTGTTTTCGGGCCCCTGCGGGAAATTTAATTTTTCCCGCGCTTCAGGTTTTTTGTTTCATGGGCCCCCAATTTTTGGGTTACTGCACACTAAGTCCCATTAGTGTGTACTAACCCAAAATCAGAATTTTTACAAAATTTTGGAAAAATTCTTTTCAGTTTTCATTGCCCCGAACCATGCCGAATTAGACAATTTCATTGAAATTGTCTAATTCGGGAAAAATTAATGCATATCTCTAATATTTATTGGGTGTCATTTGATATTTCTGCTATTTTAAAATATTTAATTGATTTTTGGGAAATGTTTAAAGTTATTTGTATTATTATGATTTATTAGATGCTTTATTCATCATCTGTTTTGAAATTGTTTTTTACTAGTATGGTTTCTTTTATGATGGATTTATTTTTCTTGGTTTTATTATATGAGGAATGGTGATGTTTCTGTTTTTTGCATTATTGCTGTTGTGATCTGGAAAGTGGACCCCTGTTCCGAAGTAGAATCTGCACTACCGGGAAGGGAGTAAACCCTTCTCGGTCTCTACTGTCGGAGGGCAAGGCCTGTTGAAGAGGTGAAGCTGAAGACTTCACCTTGGAAGCTCGTGACCCCCCCACCCCCCAGGAGGAGCCCGTAGGGGCACTGCCACTAGGACTTAGGAGACTCCCTGAAGAATGAAGATGGTCTGGATGCAGGCACCTCCTGCAGGTCGTGGTTTCCAGACAGCTGGTGCCTCCAGCAGGTCGTAACAGATCGGGGAGTATACTTAAAGAATAGTCCCAGTCCAATCCAAGGGTCGAAGTCCTGAGAGAGGTCGGCAGCCGGTCCAGGAGCAGACGGGAGAATGGTCCGAAGCCAATCCAGGAACAAGAGGGAGAAGGGTCCAGAGCCAGTCCACGTCAAAGCCAGAGAAGTCACCACCACCAGCCCAAGGTCAGGAGCCACAGAATCAATCCAATGGGGAGCAGAGCAGAAGCGGGACGAGAACAGCGGGCTTATTTTTAGCAGAGTGTGAAGGGTAGATGAGAAAGAAGGAACAAGGAAACAAGGAGAATTGGAAATGTATGGGGAGAGGCGTAAGGAGACAAAGAGATACAGGGAAAGAGGGTGAGGATAGGGAGATACAGAGAAGGGAACGGAAGTGATCTCAGGAAGGGGTAGAGCAGGGGAGTAGTGTATTTTGTGTATTTTAGGAAAAAATGTGAACTCAACCAACAAAATGAGTTGATGATCATGCTCTGAGGCCTCCAGAAAAGTGTGCTGCAAGATGCTAGCAGATGCTCCAGTTGATCCACTGTCAATCATTCTTTGGAGGAAGGGATAGTCCCAGAGGACTGGAAAATGGCAAATGTGATCTCTTTTCACAAAAGTGGAAATAGTGAGGAGATTAGTAACTACCGGCCATTTAGTTTCATCTCAGTTGTTGATAATGGATGCACTTTTTAATCTTTGTGATTCCATCTGATTGTATTCTTTTATTTTGGGTTCTGCCTTCCCTCTTTATCTCTGGACATCTATTTCCATTAAAGGAGACCCAGAAGGAGAATTCCATTTTCTACTCCCTTCCCCTTGTTGGTATTAACATCTAGTGATTCCTCTGATACCATCGGAAACTCCATTGTCATAGTAGGACCTTTGCCACCATAGTGGGATGATCACTGTCGGAGATGGGCCAGGCTGAGAAAATAACATAAAATACCTATGCTTGCAAAATTGAGCCTTTTCTTCTATAGTCCCGAAACTCTGGAACGAATTACCGGCAGTGTTAAGAGAAGAAATTGATTTGATGAAATTCCAGAAGTGGGTAAAAACATGGCTAATGAAGAGAGGATATTAAAATCTCATTTATAGGACTGAACTGAAGTGTAAACAACTGATTTATAAATATACAATGCAAGAGGATCAAATGTTTTAATTTTGTTTTATGTATTGTTCTATTTTTCAGTGTTAGTGTTATATGTTTATTGGATAATGTGTTATTTCTATAAATCGCTCTGAGCAATTTTTTTAAATCTGGAAAGAGCAATTCATAAATAATTTCAAATAAATAAATAAACATGATAATGTTATGTGCCAGGGATGCATCTGAATATGGATAAGCAGCTGCTAGCTTTCACTGGTTTCTGGTTATCCATATGGAGATCATTTTCAAAGGCATATACATGCATTAAACTTGCGCTTTCCACACGCTTGCGTGGACAGCAAAACTTGCAAATTGGCCACTAACCCACAGTAAGTATCAAGGGTTAGTACATTGGCATCTTTATCTGTGCATATGGCACACTTTTGTACTGATTGCTTTATATTCCCAATTCCAGAACTGTTTGATTCAAGTATATGCCATATTTCCCTAACACTGGCCAACCTAAGATGCCTCTGGGGACTTTTTTCTGCTTGCTGAGATTTAAATAAAACTCTTACATTGTCTGTGAACCTAAACAGTTCAATGTTAGACTAGATAAACACAGGCATTTCTTTCTGAACTGCTAGCAATTGTCCTCAACTAAATATTTAACATTAAATACCCCAAAGTGCCATAGTAGACAACTGTAGATAGCATTATTGACAAAGTAGTAAATCACATAATCTTCACCCATTCTGCCATAGTAACTCTTAAAAAATAATTGAATCTTACAACTGAAAACACAAGTTCTTTCCTGATTGTCTTAGAGCTTTCTGAAAATTTGGCTTACAAATGCTCCTGGAAAGCAAAAAATGCCAACCCACCCAAAACATTAATGCTTGATATCGTAATGAACATTCTCCAGCTTGTCTAGAAAAAAAAACATTAGGGCAATGCACTAACATGCTTTATTCGAAAAGAACATTGCCGAATATTGCTGCAAAAATATTCAAAGCTGGAGAGAGTTAATTCTCAGTAGCTGTCTTGACTGACACAACATGAAAAGTGCCCTAAATGAACTTCTTTTCCTAGAAGAAATATTTAATGGTTGTTGATGTGATGTATGCCTTGACATTTTGAAGGATTATTCAAAATCTTTTTGTATTTAGGATAATGAGTTTCAAAGCACTTACCACCCTGTGCCAGTCAAATGTAGCATTTTTATTCATCACCACAGGGATATTAATAATAATGTTATCATCTGGACTGTGAATGACACTATGGTTAATGGGAAAATACTTGTCAGTTGCCCTTTTCCTAAATGTTTTTTCTTTTATTGTCGCTTTGAAAAGTTTATAAATCACTGTGAACTTTCTAATATTTACCTTTTTCCCTAATTAGTATTCTGGTAAGGTCCCCCCTCAGAGTTTGAGAATAAGACTAATGACATTTTAAGTCAGATTTTCATGAAGTCACATGAAATAATTGCTCGTGTTCTTGCTCTAACCCAGTCATGTTGACATTGTGGCAACCTGAGATCAGTTCCATTGATATAAGTGAAGCCTCAGTTCAATATTACATACTTAAAAATATATATTTTATCAGTCAAATATTAAGCACTTAAAAATATTGGGGATCAATAAGCAATCAATATTGGGGATCTACAAGCAATCATTCTCACAAAAATAGATCAATAAGCAATCAATATTGGGGATCTACAAGCAATCATTCTCACAAAAATAGATTACTGCAACTCACTTCTACTGGGTCTCCCTGCCAACGCCATAAAACCGCTACAGATGCTGCAACACGCTGCAGCGAGGATCTTAACCAAGTCCAACAAAAGAGACCACATCTCTCCCATCTTAAAAAGCCTACACTGGCTTCCCGTCAAATTCAGAATACTTTTCAAAGTGCTCTCAGTAACCCACAAGGCACTACACAACCTGGCACCACTCGAGCTCAAATTCCCTCTCCAACTCCACACCTCTACCAGACCAGTGAGACAAGCCTACAAAAACAACCTTCAAATCCCACCGATGAAGTCAGCATTAAGTAAAAGAGCTTTCTCCACAGCTGGTCCTAAAATCTGGAACACTCTCCCGTCAGATCTCAGATCAGTGCAATGCTCCACCACATTTAAAAAATGACTCAAGACTTGGTTATTCAACCAAGCTTTCCCATAACATCAACTTGCGGAATATCCCTGCCAATGATCCCCTCCGTGGTAACACGCTAGAGAACTATATAGACCTTCTCTAGAAATTCTCATATTCTTTGGCAGTCTAATATCTAATAACATTATACTACCACCTGTTTATCTAGACTACATTAGGCACCGTACCTTTTAATTATGTTATTAACCCCATATATCTTAATCCAAGTTAATTCGACCTGTTCATTGTAAGACATTTACTTGTTATTGTTATTGTTTAGAATGTAAACCGAATTGATCAATAATTTTGTTATTGGAAAGTCGGTATAGAAAAATGCTAAATAAATAAATAAATAAATCAATATTCAGAGCATAGCCGTTTTTCTAAGATAGCCAGATACACATATATATATAGAAACATAGAAATATAGAGATGACGGCAGAAGAAGACCAAATGGCCCATCCAGTCTGCCCAGCAAGCTTTCACACTTTTTTTTTCTCTCTCATACTTATCTGTTACTCTTGGCTCTTAGTAATCTTTTTTATTCTAGTTGCCTTCCTCCCCCGCCATTAATGTAGAGAACAGTGTTGGAAATGCATCTAAGTGAAATAGCTTAATTAGTTAGGGGTATTAACCACCACAATAAGCAAGCTAAACCCATGCTTATCTGTTTACCCAGACTATGTAATTCAGTCCTTGTTGGTTGTTGCCTGAATATAGATCCATGTTTCTTCATTTCCTCCTGTTGTTGAAGCAGAGAGCCATGCTGGCTATGCATTGAAAGTGAAGTATCAGTCTTGCTCCCCTGCCGTTGAAGCAGAGAGCTATGCTGGATATGAGTGAAGTGTCAAACTTTCTCCCCTGCCGTTGAAGCAGAGAGCTATGCCGGATATGCGTGAAGTGTCAGATTTTCTCCCCTGCAGTTGAAGCAGAGAGCTATGCTGGATATGCATTGAAAGTGCAGTGCCAGTCTTTCTCTCTTGCCATTGAAGCAGAGAGCTATGCTGTATATGCATTGAAAGTGAAGTATCAGGCTTTTTTGGCTTTGGGTTGTAACCGCCGTAACAAGCAAGCTACTCCCCACTTTTTTGTGAATGCAAATCTTTTTTTCCACATTTCCTCATGGCCGCTGAAGCTTAGAGCAATGTGGAGTCACATTAACTGTGTGTATGTTTATTGAATAAGGGTATTATCACCAGGTATTTAAAAAGGGCTCCAGGGGCGATCCAGGAAACTACAGACCGGTTAGCCTGAATTCAGTGCCAGGAAAAATAGTGTAAAGTGTTCTAAACATCAAAATCACAGAACATATAGAAAGACATGGTTTAATGGAACAAAGTCAGAATGGCTTCACCCAGGGCAAGTCTTGCCTCACAAATCTGCTTCACTTTTTTGAAGGAGTTAATAAACATGTGGATAAAGGTGAACCGGTAGATATAGTATACTTGGATTTTTAGAAGGTGTTTGACAAAGTTCCTCATGAGAGGCTTCTAGGAAAAGTAAAAAGTCATGGGATAGGTGGCGATGTCCTTTCGTGGATTGCAAACTGGCTAAAAGACAGGAAACAGAGAGTAGAATTAAATGGGCAATTTTCTCAGTGGAAGGGAGTGGACAGTGGAGTGCCTCAGGGATCTGTATTGGGACCCTTACTTTTCAATATATTTATAAATGATCTGGAAAGAAATACGACAAGTGAGATAATCAAATTTGCAGATGACACAAAATTGTTCAGAGTAGTTAAATCACAAGCAGATTGTGATAAATTGCAGGAAGACCTTGGAAAATTGGGCATCCAAATGGCAGATGAAATTTAATGTGGATAAGTACAAGGTGATGCATATAGGGAAAAATAACCCATGCTATAATTACACAATGTTGGGTTCCATATTAGATGCTACAACCCAAGAAAGAGATCTAGGTGTCATAGTGGATAACACATTGAAATCGTCGGTGCAGTGTGCTGCGGCACTCAAAAAAGCAAACAGAATGTTGGGAATTATTAGAAAAGGAATGGTGAATAAAACGGAAAATGTCATAATGCCTCTGTATCGCTCCATGGTGAGACCGCACCTTGAATACTGTGTACAATTCTGGTCGCCGCATCTCAAAAAAGATATAATTGCGATGGAGAAGGTACAGAGAAGGGCTACCAAAATGATAAGGGGAATGGAACAACTCCCCTATGAGGAAAGACTAAAGAGGTTAGGACTTTTCAGCTTGGAGAAGAGACGACTGAGGGGGGATATGATAGAGGTGTTTAAAATCATGAGAGGTCTAGAACGGGTAGATGTGAATCGGTTATTTACTCTTTCGGATAGTAGAAAGACTAGGGGGCATTCCATGAAGTTAGCATGGGGCACATTTAAAACTAATCGGAGAAAGTTCTTTCTTACTCAACGCACAATTAAACTCTGGAATTTGTTGCCGGAGAATGTGGTTAGTGCAGTTAGTTTAGCTGTGTTTAAAAAAGGATTGGATAATTTCTTGGAGGAGAAGTCCATTACCTGCGATTAAGTTCACTTAGAGAATAGCCACTGCCATTAGCAATGGTTACATGGAATAGACTTGGTTTTTGGGTATTTGCCAGGTTCTTATGGCCTGGATTGGCCACCTTTGGAAACAGGATGCTGGGCTTGATGGACCCTTGGTCTGACCCAGTATGGCATTTTCTTATGTTCTTATGTTCTTAGGTAGTAGCCGTCATTCCCATGAGCCACCCACTCTTCATTCACATCCTCTAGACTTTATGGATCCACAGTGTTTATCCCACACCTCTTTGAAGTCCTTTACAGTTTTGGTCTTCACCACTTCCTCCGGAAGGTCATTCCAGGCATCCACCACCCTCTCTGTGAAGAAATACTTCCTGACATTGGTTATGAGTCTTCCTCCCTGGAGTTTTAAATCGTGACCCCTGGTTCTGCTGATTTTTTTCCAACGGAAAAGGTTTGTCTTTATCTTTGGATCATTAAAACCTTTCAAGAATCTGAAAGTCTGTATCATATTACCTCTGCTCCTCCTTTCCTCCAGGGTGTACATATTTAGATTCTTTAATCTCTCCTCAAAAGTCATTCGATGAAAACCATCCACCTTTTTGGTCGCCCTTCTCTGGACCGCTTCCATCCTGTCTCTGTCGCTTCAGAGATATGGTCTCCAGAACTGAGTGCAGTACTCCAGGTGAGGCCTCACCAAGGACCTGTACAAGGGGGTCATCACTTCCCTTTTCTTACTCGATATTCCTCTCTCTATGCAGCCCAGCATTCTTCTGGCTTTAGCTATTGCCTTGTCACATTGTTTCGGCAAATTCAGATCGTTAGACACTATCACCCAAAGGTCTCTCTCCTGCTCCGTGCACATCAGCCCTTCACCTCCCATTGAATATAGTTCTTCCGGATTTCCACACCCCATATGCATGACTCTGCACTTCTTGGCATTTAATCTCAGTTGCCATATCTTCAGCCACTCTTCCAGCTTCTTTAAATCTCGTCTCATTCTCTTCACTCCTTCCGGCATGTCCACTCTGTTGCAGATCTTAGTGTCATTCACAAACAGACAAACCTTAGCTTCTATCCCATCCGCTATGTTGCTCATATAGATATTTAACAGGACCGGTCCCAACACCGATCCTTGCAGCACTCCGCTTAACACTGCTTTCTCTTCAGAGTAAGTTCCATTTATCATCACACATTGTTTTCTGTCCGTCAACCAGTTTGCAATCCAGGCCACCACCTCGGCACTCACTCCTAAGTTTCTCATTTTATTCACCAGCCTCCTGTGCGGGTCCATATCAAAAGCCTTGCTGAAATCCAAGTAGATGACGTTGAGTGCTCTTCTTTAATCCAACTCCCTTTGAACCAACTTCTTTGATCTAACTCCCTAGTCACCCAGTCAATCAGTCTTGTGGCCTGGTTTGGCCTCTGTTGGAGACGGGATGCTGGGCTTGATAGACCCTTGGTCTGACCCAGCATGGCAATTTCTTATGTTCTTATGACAGGATCTTCCCCTAGTGAATCCATGCTGCCTCTGGTCCAGCAATTCTCCTGACTGTAGATAGTTCACTATTCTCTCTCTCAGCAGCATCTCCATCACTTTTCCCACCACCATGGTGAGGCTAACTGGCCTATAGTTACCAGCCTCCTCTCTGCTCCCACTCTTGTGAAGCGGGACCACCACTGCTCTTCTCCAGTCACTCGGTACCACTCCTGTTTCTAGGGATCTATTGAACCGATCACACAACGGTCCTGCCAGCATGTCTCTGAGCTCCCTCAGTATCCTAACTTAAATGGGATATTCAACAGCACTGCTATACTGCTAAATACTTAGACGATAAGTCTTCTGTCTAAGTTTAGACCTGCTATTGAACAGGTCTAACTTAGCCTGATAAGCTATTTGGCCAAGGCTGAATATTTTTACTTAGCTGGATAACTTATCTGGCTAAGAAGCACCATCCTGATCTGCCCATTGTCCACCCATATCTTATATGGCTAACTAGATAGCCGGATAAGTGTCTGTTACTTGCAGGAGCACTCCCAGAAATTCCTCTCTCCTATTGAGTTTGTAATATAAAGAACCTGAAACTCACCCAACTAAGACTCCTGGAGGCAAGCAAGGTGAGCACAGATAAAAGAAAATAGGAATCAGGAGAAAAAGAAATGCTGTATGATTTTTCGTTTACAATTTATTATCTTTAAAACAAATATTCTGGCAACAAGTATAGCTTCTAATCACCTATCATGTAGGGTAAAGTGACTTTCCCAATATCATTGGAATTTGAGCTCTGGTTTCCCTAGATTATAGCCCACTGCTCTAATCACTAGGGGGCCAAAGCAATAAAAAGTGCGGAAAGTGGGCGCTGAACAGTCAGCACCCGTTTTCTTAATGCACACATGATGCCCACAAAGGGGGCTCCATGTTATACCCAAATTAGGGGGGTCGTGCTAGCAAGGAGGCACTAGGTTCGATTGCACGACCTTAGCGCCTTCTTGCTGACACAACCCCGCCGCAGCTGCTGGTTACAAAACTGACGCGGTAAACTTGGCATTGGTTTTCTCCCAGAAGCACCAATTTTCCTTCCTCGTTTTTAAATCCGGACATGCCTCCCCTGAGCCCCACTATGTAAGGGCCCAATGTTATTGGCTCATCAAGGACTGAATGATGTGCAACTTCTGATCACCAAGTTAGTAAAGGTGTATGCTGAATCCTCGGACAATGGAGCAAACACTCGATGATATTTACAATCATGTTAGAAGGAAATTAATTTATGTTTGCCAGCTGTGGCATGTAATGAATGAAATGTCCAAGGGCCCCCCCCCCCTTTGTGTAGTCATCTCTTGGTTCTTCTTCTTTTTTTTTTTTTTTCTGGTTTGTGAAGGCAAGAGGTGGGAGTGTTAGCATTCCCAGGATCTTCTGGTTTCATTTCACCTAATCGTCTACAGCATAGGAGATTTACCTACGAAACACTTGGACTTTGGATGAGGATAGCTATACTCACCAATTAGAGATGACAAGGCTCAGGAAAAGTTACTTCTGGGAAAAGATTTTTCTTCAGAGAGAAAGGAGGCAAGAAAGTACTAACAAGAGAGAAGTATCCAGTGAAAATATTGCAAGGTCATAGACACCAGGACCTGTGACATAGTGGTATCCAAAAAATTAACTCTTTCTATGGAGTAGTCTACTTTGAATCATATTAAAAATGGTAGATTCCTGAGTGACCTCTCAGAGCAAGTGGATTGTGATACATTACAGGAGGACCTTGCAAGACTGGAAGATTGGGCATCCAAATGGCAGATGAAATTTAATGTGGACAAGTGCAAGGTGTTGCATATAGAGAACAATAACCCTTGCTGTAGTTACATGATGTTAGGTTCCATATTAGGAGCTACCACCAAGGAAAAAGATCTAGGCATCATAATGGTTAATACTTTAAAATCGTCGGCTCAGTGTGCTGCAGCAGTCAAAAAAGCAAATAGAATGTTAGGAATTATTACGAAGGGAATGGTTAATAAAACGGAAAATGTCATAATGCCTCTATATCGCTCTATGGTGAGACCACACCTGGAATACTGTGTACAATTCCGGTTGCCGCATCTCAAAAAGATATAATTGCGATAAAGAAGGTAGAGAAGGGCAACCAAAATGATAAAGGGGATGAAACAGCTCCCCTATGAGGAAAGGCTGAAGATGTTAGGGCTGTTCAGCTTGGAGAAGAGATGGCTGAGGGGGGATAAGATAGAGGTCTTTAAGATCATGAGAGGTCTTGAATGGATAGATGTGAATCGGTTATTTACACTTTCCAATAATAGAAGGACTAGGGTGCATTCCATGAAGTTAGCAAGTAGCACATTTAAGACGAATCGGAAAAACTTCTTTTTCACTCAATGCACAATTAAGCTCGGGAATTTGTTGCCAGAGGATGTAGTTAGTGCAGTTAGTGTAGCTGGGTTCAAATAAGGTTTGGATAAGTTCTTGGAGGAGAAGACCATTAACGGCTATTAATCAAGTTTACTTAGGGAAAAGCCACTGCTAGTAATTGCATCAGTAACATGGGATCTTCTTAGTGTTTGAGTAATTGCCAGGTTCCTGTGGCCTGGTTTGGCCTCTGTTGGGAAACAGGATGCTGGACTTGAATGACCCTTGGATTGACCCAGCATGGCAATTTCTTATGTTCTTATGTTCTTAAGTATTAGGAAGAAAAGCAGAAGCAGAATTCAAGAAAGCATGTGATAAACACAAAGGATCCTTACTCGTGCAGCAGTGAAGGGAAAGCCGGAGATCAACTGGGGTCTATGGAACAGCAGCATGAAGGAAACTGGACATACTAGTTAGGATGTTTGGTTCTTATCTGCCATATTTTGCAAGCACATCCTCTTGAGCTGGTTTGATCAAAGCTTGGGAAATATTTCTGCTGAATTAGACTAAGCAATCCCATGAGCAAAAATGTGTGCTATTAAGTGTATTAAAATATTAATAACTGTTTTTGTAACAAGTTAATTTGCTAGCCTGGTTTTCAAGATGTTTTGGGGGAGGCAGTTGTTTCTATTTTTAATGAAGGCAAATTTGAGTGCCTTGTATGTCTCTTTCAGCTTTAGCATATAATTTCTGATGCCAGAAAGAGCCCTCAATAGCAGAGATAAGATGCCCTGGACCTGGAAAGAGATGAGGTGAAAAAGGCAATTTTAGCCAAAAGAGCTTCCTTTAAAAATTGGAAGAAGGATTAAAAAAATAGGAAAAATCATAAGCATTGGCAAGTTAAATGTAAGACATTGATAAGACAGGCTAAGAGAGAATTTGAAAAGAAGTTGGCCATAGAGGCAAAAGCTCATAATTAAAATTTCTTTAAATATATCCAAAGCAGGAAGTCTGTGAGGAAATCAGTTGGACTGTTAGATGACCGAGGGGTTAAAGGGGCTCTTAGGAAAGATAAGAACATTGCAGAAAGACTAAATTAATTATTTGCTTCGGTATTTACTAATGAGGATGTTGGGGAAATACCAGTTCCAGAGATGGTTTTCAAGGGTGATGAGTCAGATGAACTGAACCAAATCACTGTGAACCTGGAAGATGTAGTAGGCAGATTGATAAACTGAAGAGTAGCAAATCATCCCAGACCAGATGGTGTATACCCCGACCTTCTGAAAGAACTAAAAAGAAAATTTCTGATCTATTACTAATAATTTGTAACCTATCATTAAAATCATCCATTGAACCTGAAGACTGGGGAGTGGCCAATGTAACCCCAATATTTAAAAGGGCTCCAGGGGTGATCCAAGAAACTATAGACTGGTGAGTAGAGATGTGAATTGGAACCAGAATCGGATCCGATTTCAGTTCCGAATCACATCTCTATAGATGTGAATCGGAACCAGAATCGGATCCGATTTCAGTTCCGATTCACATCTCTACTGGTGAGTCTGATTTCAGTGCCAGCAAAAATCATAGAAACTATTCTAAATAAGAAAATCACATGGTTTAATGGGATCCCAAAAGAAATCTTACCTCGCTAACTGCTACATTTTTTGAGGGTGTTAATAAATATGTGGACAAGGGCGAGACAGTAGATTTAGTGTATTTTGATTTTCAGAAGGTGCTTGACAAAGTCCCCCATGAGTGACTCCTAAGAAAATTAAAAAGTCCTGGGATAAGAAGCAATGTTTTTTTTGTGGATTGCAAACTGGTTAAAAGATAGAAACAGAGAGTAGAACTAAATGGTCAGTTTTCCCAGTGGAGAAAGTTAAACAGTGCGGTGCCTCAGGAAATTGTACTTGGATGCTGCATTTCAATATGTATATTTAAGTGATATGGAAAGGGGAATGAGTGAGGTGATCAAATTTGCAGATGACACAAAATTATTTAGAATTGTTAAATCACAAGTAGATTGTGATGAATTGCAGGCGGACCTTGCAAGATTGGAAGACTGGGCATCCTAATGGCAATTTAATGTGGTTAACTGCAAAGTGATGCACATAGGAAAAAATAACTCACATTGCAGTTACACAATGTTAGGTTCCTTATTAGGAGATACCACCCAGAAAAAAAGATCCATGTGTCATTTAAATCATCAGCTCATTGTGTTGCAGTGGTAAAAAAAGCAAATAGAATGTTAGAAAATATTAGGAAAGGACTGGTGAATAAAACAGAAATATCATAGTACCTCTGTATCGCTTCATTGTGAGACCACACTAGAGTACTGGTCACTGCATCTCAAAAAAGATATAGTTGCACTGGAAAAGGTTCAGAGCGGATGACAAGAATGATAAAGGTGATGGAATGACTCCCCTATGAGGAAAGAGGGCTGTTTAGCTCGGAGGAAAGACAGCTGAGGGGGGATATAATTGAGATCTATATAATCATGAGAAGACTAGAATGGATACATGTGAATTGGTTATTTACTCTTTCAGATATGGAAAGACTAGGGGGCATTCCACGAAGTTTGCAAGTAGCACATTTAAAACAAATCAGAGAATATTATGTTTCACTCAATGGACAATTGAGCTCTGGAATTCATTGACGGAGGATGTGGTGAGGGCAGTTAGCAAAGATGAGTTTAAAAAGGTTTGGATATGTTCTTGGAGGATAAATCAATAAACAGCTATTCATCAAGTTGACTTATGGAATAGCCATTACTTATTACCGGAATTAGTAAATGCCATGGGATCTATTTAATATTTGGGTATATGCCAGGTACTTGTATCCTGGATTGGCCACTGTTGGAAAGAGGATGCTGTGCTAGATGGAACCTCGGTCTGACCCAGTATGGCAAGTTCTTATGTTCTTATATTCCTGGTATACCCACCTACCCTGGAAACAATAATACAAAAAATGTAAATGAAAAACATTTAGAAATCTCTCTCCAGGGATTGTGGGAGTGCTGTGAGAGTGATTCTGGGTATGGAGAGTTTTGCTTAGTTTTTAAAGAAAGTAGAGTTTTCTTCTTTATTTTCTGTTTCCTCTATTGTGGTTTATATTCTGTTTGTTTGGAGTCTGCAGTAGTTGGTTAAGCTGATTTGGCTGCTGGGTAAACTTGGCCGGCATGACCAATTCAGGGAGAAGACCTAATGAAGTTTTAACTTACAGACATAGGATAAGAATTCTGCCTGCAGAAAGTGCTTCTGTGGAAAACTGTGTGCTGGTAGTAGGCAAAGTTATTGACTACAGGAACATAAAATATGCTTGTCCAATGAAGAAAGCTGTTGTTTGTAAAAGTAGAAATTAGCAAACCAGATCCAGCCCTGGATTGGTCAATAGGTATAGGTACCCATTATGTCTGTGCCTAGGGCGCCAAACATTTACAAGTAAATTTTAAAAGTCCTGTGTGCATGAATTATGGGGGTTAAACACATATCTGGGATCTGTGCATGCCACGTGCATTTTCGGAAGGGCCCGGCCACGCAAGTAACCCCATTATGCGCCGAAGGAGCAGCAAGTAATCGAACATAAAAAAAGTAAGTAACTAGAAAGGGGTTAGGGGTCAGGAAGGAGAGGGGAAAGGTTAGGAAGGGTAGGTAGGGGTATTGGGAAGTGACTTCCCAGTCTGCTTCTTAATTGGAGCGGATTGGGAGGAAACTGGGGATGCGCTACTCCCGTCGGTACGCATGGCCTTTTAAAATGTCCCCGTCCCCCCCCCCCCCCCCCGTGCACGGAGGAGGCCACCCGCCCTCACATGTGCACGCAGATGTTAAAATCCATCGCGCATGTGGGCGCAGATATATTTCATAACACGTGTGCGCTGATGCGTGCGTGTTGTAAAATAACTGCGTCCACGTGCGAGCACCGGGAACCGCGCACGTGGATGCACGCGCGCGGGTCTTAAAATCAACCCCTTAGGTTGCAGTAGTCTGGCTCACTTCCAGCTCTCCTGAATCTCATTCAACAGAGAGCAGCTCTCTTCTACCCTGTAACAGACCCTATTGGGGGGGGGGGAGTGAAAACACCCCAATGCTTGGGGGGGGGGGGGGGAAAAAAATCCTAAATCTTTCCCTGACCAGATCATGTCAGAGGGAATTGCTGTTGATGGTATTTTGTGCCTATTGTGCCTCTGTCAGCTCCTTATTATTTCAAACCTGTCACCATTTCTGAGCAATAAGGCAGTTTGTAAGAAACCTGGCCAGGTATAGGAAGCTTAAGGGTCCTGTTAAAACGATTACTTTGGACTTAAAGGAGAAGATATGAAATATGTTATGTCTTTTAGAAGGCAAGTCTTTATGATTTTGCATAATGCTAATAAGATTTTGAATGTTTCTTTGAAATATAGAATTAAGGACTTTGATTTATTGGGGGTGATTATTATTTTTATTTGTGTTATTTTCAATCTGTTTTAAAATGTTTTTATTGCTTTATGTATGTTGCTTGTACTCTGCATTGGATTTGCAGATTATAAGAACATTAAAATAAACAAACGATTAAATAAATAAAGTGAGCTTGCTACAACAGAATATATGAAGAGTTTCTATAGTGGTCATCTGACTTACTGAGTGAAATCATGTCCAGGCAAGAGAAGGCAAGAAGCAGCAAGAATAGAGATGGTAGAAGCAGCTAACATGAGGTGTGGGTGGTAGCAGAGAATGAAGGTATTTCAGATGTTGAATTAAAGGGTGAAGGCTGAAGGCAGGGAACTTACATCTGGCAATGAGTTTGGGGCAGACTGAAAGCCCTTGTGGAGCAATAGACGGCTGGCGCCATCTTTGAAAAAGGCACAAGCCATGAGTTTGGGGCAGACTCTAAGGTAGAAAGTGTAATGGAGGCTAAGAATGCATTGGTTGATGCTTTATCATGGTCAGGAGGAGTCTTGGGGAGGGCCTGTTTAACAAAAAAAAAAGGCTTTCAAGCCAAAAGTGCCCCAAGCTACTGAGATAACTGGTAAAAGATCTAACTGGATTCCTTATAAAGAAGTAAATACACCCCCAATACTGATACAGAGACAATTCTTAGAGAAATCTGAAAACTATGTGGAGGAAGCAAGAGTAACACCTCTGAAAATGTGGAGGGTGTGTTTAAAACCTGCTGAGCTGCTGTCCCCTCTGATTCAGGAAGCTGGATTCCCAGGACCTTCTGCAGTGCCATCTCTCACTCAGCTCTGCCCCGAAGACAAAAGAGTGAGCTGGAAGCTGAGGGCGATGAGGTGTGCAACTGATAGGGATGTGGATCGGGCTTCGGACGATTGAAAATATTGTCGATATTTTCAAAATCGTCAGAAATCGGGGGCTCCCCCAAAACAATAGGAAAACCCCACGATATTGTTCGTGGGGGTTCTCTTATCGTTTTGGGGGAGGGCGGGAAAAACGGCACACAAAAATAACCCCTAAACCCACCCTGACCCTTTAAAACTAATACCTTACCTTCCCCCGCCCTCCCGACCCCCCCAAAAACATTTACAGGTACCTGGTTGGTCCAGTGGGGGACCCGGGAGCGATCTCCCGCTATCGGGCCGTCGGCTGCCACTAATCAAAATGGCGCCGATGGCCCTTTGCCCTAACCATGTGACAGGGTATCCGTGCCATTGGCCGGCCCCTGTCACATGGTAGGAGCACTGGATGGCCCGTGCCATTTTTAAAAATGTGATTGGGTTAAGGTCCATGGGATTGGGGGCTAGGGAGCAGGAGGAGGGGGGTTATGACTGTCAGGGGGCAAGGGTACAGAGGAAAGATGCTGCTTCTTTGGGGGGGGGGCTGGTGGGAGGGGGAGTTTGACCTATCAGGGGGCCAGGGAAGTAAGGAGAGGAGTATTGCTCCATTGGGGGGTCATGGGGCAGGTGAAGGGGAGCTTTGACTATGCAGGGGACAGGGGGTTGGACATTTGGGGGAGGGGTAAGGGAGCTACTGCTGCAACATGGATGTTTTATACATGTTTTTTATTTTTGGGGAATTCAGGCTGTCTCAACCAGCAGCCCTGAGTTGAAACAAGGGTCTGCAATGACCCCTGCTCAATTTCTCTGTTTGGGCCATTTTTTTCTTTTTTTTTTCTCTGCTACTTTAAATTTGTGGTGGGAACCTCACAACCATGTTAGGAACCTGAGCCTCCCACCTTACATCTAATGCTTACCAGAGAGGTGTTGTTATTTTACTGCAGTTGACCACCTTCTTGGTCGGCTGTGATAAAATATTTGCATCAAGTTGCCAAATAATGACCTTCTTTGGAAGTCTTTGCATTTTTATGCATGTAAATCACATGCAAAAATGGTAATTGTAATTGAGGAGGGTATGTGGGCAAGGGACATGCAAAATATCATGTAGAATCTCAAAATCATGGCGATACGTACTATATATGCGATATAACATGCATTAGAGTACTAATGCGTCTTAATGAATGACCCTGTAAATTTAAAGAATTGTATATTTTTTTGAATGGGTGATCAAAGGCAAAACCAAATTTCTTTTCTCTAATGCAATGGTTGAATCTCTGTAAGATCGAAATTAAATTACTTTGTCAACAATATGCAGAGCAAGTGAAAATGAGCTCATATCAAAGCTTGAAGTGATTGAAGGAAGAATTAAGCAAAATTAAAAAAATTCCTTGAAAATAAGTATGAGAACCTGAAGTCTAAGACAAGCTATTAATTAATCTGTTAGACAGCATTGTTCAGTGTGTGCTAGGGGAAGCTCCTTTAGGACTAATGAGAAAGATGCTCAATGCACTAAGTTGATGACCCCAACCAGGACAAGAATTGTTATAAACTTGTGGAGAGAGTCAGAGATTACTGAAGGGTTTTAAGGTGGCAGGCACCTCTGAGAAGCATGCATGAAGCTATCTGTCCTTATTACACACTCAAGTAGTTAATAGTCTGCTGTATCCACTGGACTCAGTACCATAAATTATTGCTGAACTGAAAGCTTGTAAAATTCATTACGAGTTCAAAAAATGTTTTATATCAAATTATCTAATTAAAAGTTCTTTATTTCTTGAACTGGTTAATGAGGAAGTGCATCCCTGTTCTAAAATGAGTGTCAAACTTATATGTATTAAGCTAAGGTAAATACTGCTTAAGTAAAAGTAAGATGCCTCATTTCTCCAAGAAAAAAGAGAGAGCTTACTTACATTTACATTTTAGATTTATCTGCCATCTTTCTCTTGGAAAGACTCAAAGTGGCTATTCAAAATTAGATCTTGATCTACTATAATACAACAACACAACTCCTCAATTAGCAAGTCCCATCCCGACTGTCTATGCTATGAACGTTTTTCACATTCCCAAAAGCTATAATTTTGTATTATGTTAAGCTAAATCAAGTTAATCTACTTGCTGATAACAGTTCCTACTGTTATGGTGTAAAAAGAGAGTGGTAACTGTCAAACAAAAGGAATAAGATATGTGAGTGTACTAACTATTGCTTTGGTCATAATGGTTAATGTGTCAAGAATTTTATAAGCTAAATTTTCAAAACAATGCTGACATAACATCTACAACATAACTGAATAACACATTTCTTTTGCATTGGAAAATACACTGCATTAAGGAAAAACAAGTAAGTGAGAGTGTTGGGGGAATCAAGAAAAGAGATAAAGCGAGGACAATGTTATGATAGAAAACATTATTTGTATCATGATATGTCAACAGCTGGATGACAACCAGCTGGAAATTCCCTGGATGCCACCATGATTTACCCCTACCCCGAGCCCCCAGCACAGACTCCCCTCCCACTCTGAGCCCCAGTACAGCCTACTCAGTCCCATCCCAGCCTTCCCTACTCCCAGCCCCAGAAGCAGCACAGTCTGTCTTCCTCTCCTTCAGCCCGAGCCCAGGCTACCTGGCCCTGACTGCAGCAGCAGCAGCACAGACACCCATGCAAATTCCCCGGAAGATCCTATTTATTGCCTTTCCCCTCCAGCCCCAGCATAGCCTGCCCTCCCACCACAGCACAGCCTGTCCCCTCAGCCCCAGCACCTGGACAGATTGCTCTTTCACCGGCAGCCCCAGTGCAGCCTGCACTCTTACCCCCAACTCCAGCAGTCATTCCCCCTCAAAGCAAAAAACCCTTCCCCCCCCCCCCAGCCCTAATACAGGCTGCACTTCCAGACCAAGACTCTCCTCCCCAGCCCCAGCCTAGCCTACCTCCAAGTCAGGCCCCCCTTTCCCCAGCTTCAGTAAAGCTGCCCCCAGCAGCCCAGCTGCAGCCACTCTAGCCTCCATTCTCTGAGAGCTAGGAGCGCTTTTCACTGTGCACACATACACCTCTCACCAGATGGTAAACAATCGCGCGTGTGACACTCAGTACAAAAGAAAGGATAGCCCACTCTCACTGCTGACTACTGTCTGTATATTAATTTTGTTCAGTTGTGAATGATTTAAAATTTCCAAGGAAGTAGGGATGTTCAAACTAATCTAAAATATTTTTATTCCACCTTTATTAACTATGTCATGTTAAGCAGATTACAACAAAACATATATACACATCAGTAAAACATAAAACAACATCTTTCTCTGGTTCTCTACTGCTGGGAAGAGTATGGGGGCTGTGGAAAGCTGTAGCCTAGATAACTTGTAGTATCCTCTGGAGTCCTCTGCTGGGCTTCTAGAGACAGTAGGCAGGTGAGCGTTCAGGTCCTCTGGAAAGAGTTTTGGGGCTGTAGAAGATGAAGCTTTGAAGGATATTGATATATATATTGTATATTTTATAAACTCAAATAGTTTGAGTCTATCTGCTGAATAACAACATTGGTGAATATTATCTAATTTATGTACTAAGCAGTATAGGTATGCAAATAATTCAAGGCTAAAATTCAAAACAGGCAGATTTTAACTTGGTTTGAGTTTGGAGCAGGGGCTGGGGGAGCTTTTAATATATAACTCTTAAGTTGCCTATGAAATACATTGTCATTACTTTTGAGCCAGCTATCATCTAAAGAGTTCCAACTGAAACTGCAGTTTAATATTTTATGTTGATTTTATAGTTTCTTTAGTGATGTTTTATAGTTGCAATTTATGATTTAATTTTGTATCTGTTTCATGATTTTATTTATGATTTTTGGATCATGAATGTTTTGTTGCAAATTGCTTAATAAAGTGATAGGCCACATAAAATTTTTAAATTAAATAAATAAGTATTGTGTGTATAAAGGCACGCTGTCCTGAGGGAAGGCAATCTGCTTAATTTGTATGTAAACTGAAATTGCAAGAATACGCAAAGGTCGGCAGTGTGATTGTCAGCCTTTGGTATCTGTTTATATGAATAAAAGTGAATATTGCATTAGAAAAGCTGGAGTCAGCATAGTTTACTGCTTCCAGCCACGAGGATTTGTTCAGCCATCCTCACATATGGTATCAGGTTGGGAAATGCTTTCCTAAAGCTTGGCACAGAAAAAAAAAGTCTCCACAGAAGGACTGTGAATTAAAGTTGTGGTATCTGGCCTACCAAAGAAATTGGAGACAAAGCAGTGTTGTTAGAGCTGCAGAACACCGAGAGTTAAACTCTATCTGCCCAAGGAATAGCACATAAAAATAAAAGAAAGAAAAGAAAACAAACAGCTTTAAAAAAGAGAGTTAGTCTGTGGGGCCTAGAAAGAAGCAAGATTTAGAGTATTTTGTGCAGACTAAGGAGATAAGCTCCATCTCAAGATAGAAACTGTAATATTCAGTAAAGTCAGTGCTGGTGAGGCAGGGTTTTTAAATATTTTTTCCTTTCAAGAAGAATACAATTTAAACAAAGAGAAAAGCACTTGTGCACTGGGCCAGGAACAAGACTCTGTACTAAGCACCCGAGCTCAGCAGAGTGGAAGCATGTCAGAAGTTAATTAGAAAGCACTGGCTCACATCTTCCTGGAAGGGAAGAAGCAGCTGCAGGAAAGTCTCCTGAAGTCCCACAGTGTCTGGACAACCCCTCAGGAAAGACTGGAATCATACAGGGCCTGTATAACTTCCAATCTGACTATAGTAAAACCAGGACTGGACCAGAGAGAGTTCCACAGCTATCCAGGTCATCTGTCTGCCTACCCTGGAAAGTAAACACCTCTTCAATGAAAGCAGCAGAAGCACAGCAGCCATTGACATGTATGAATTTTGCTTGACCCTTAAAAGAGAGTCAATTCCAAAGGAGAGTTCAATAGAGCGTTGGGAACCCAAGGGAATGATCCTACAGTGACTGAGTTGGAGAAAATAGGAAAGCTAATGGTGGGGCTTCATAGTAGGTCCTGGAGAAGGCAATGCCAAATACCCAGAAAGGGACAATTCGAAATGGGGCTCTGGGTGCACTTCTGACTTGTGTATAGGAAGCAGTGCAAATGATGGAGGCACTACAGGAGATCTGAGGGATGTAGAGATGTGAAATCGTGGTCCTCGATCGTCTTAACGATCAGATTTTCGGGCGGGATGGGGAGGGGGGGGAGGGGAATCGTATTGTTGCCGTTTGTGGGGGGGTAAAATAATCGTGAAAAATCGTGAAAAATCGAAAAATCGTAAAATCGCAAAACCGGCACATTAAAACCCCCTAAAACCCACCCCCGACCCTTTAAATTAAATCCCCCACCCCCAATGACTTAAATAACCTGGGGGTCCAGCGGCGGTCCGGAACGGGCTCCTGCTACTGAATCTTGTTGTCTTCAGCCGGCGCCATTTTCCAAAATGGCGCCGAAAAATGGTGGCGGCCATAGACAAACACGATTGGACGGCAGGAGGTCCTTCCGGACCCCCGCTGGACTTTTGGCAGTCTTGTGGGGTCAGGAGGCCCCCCCAAGCTGGCCAAAAGTTCCTGGAGGTCCAGCGGGGGTCAGGGAGCGATTTTCCCCGCCGCGAATCGAGACGCCGGAACCCTCCTGAACGACCTCCTGCAGTCGATCTCCTGCCGGCGCCATTTTCCGTACGGAAAACGATTCGCGGCGGGGAAATCGCTCGCTGACCCCCCGCTGCCTCCAGGAACTTTTGGCCAGCTTGGGGGGCTTCCTGACCCCCACAAGACTTGCCAAAAGTCCCGGGGTCCGGAAGGGACCTCCTGCCGTCCAATCGTGTTCGTCTATGGCCGCCGCCATTTTTCAGCGCCATTTTGGAAAATGGCGCCGGCTGAAGACAACAAGATTCAGTAGCAGGAGCCCGTTCCGGACCGCCGCTGGACCCCCAGGTTATTTAAGTCATTTGGAGGGGGTTCGGGAGGGTGGGGGATTTAATTTAAAGGGTCGGGGGGGGTTTTAGGGGGTTTTAGTGTGCCGGCTCACGATTCTAACGATTTATAACGATAAATCGTTAGAATCTCTATTGTATTGTGTTCCATAACGGTTTAAGACAATATTAAAATTATCGGACGATAATTTTAATCGTCCTAAAACGATTCACAACCCTAGAGGATGGCACTACAGAAAGTCCACAGGGCGGCACTGTAGGGTGCCCAAAAGCTGTAGAAAGCCCAGAGACAGGGACTGCAGAAAGCCCTGAGAAAGGGGCTTAGAGTGCCCAGAAGCAATATTGAACATCCTACTGAGATGCAACACTGATAGGCCTAAGAAGGGTAGCATGATGTAGCCTGAAAAAGGTGCTGTCAAGGGACCCGATCAAAGGCCCACAATACCATTGATACCCCAGTGAGAGGGGCTGCAAAGGAGCCAAAGATGTGGCACTACAGAAGAGGCCAGGGATTGGGTGCTGGAGAGTGCCAGAGGGATACGAGAGAATGCAAGGGAGAAGGCACTATACATTGTGAGAACACCCCACAATGTGGCAAAAGAACCACCATGAGAAATTCCACAGCCAGTCCAAAGAGGTCTGCCAGTGCAGGATTGGAGCCAACAAGGGACTCATTGAAAGGACAATGGGTGGACACTGAGTACAGGGTAAAGTGGGTGCTACTAAGATTGTCAGGGGTAACCCGAATGTGAGGGCTGGAAAATAAGATCTAGAAACCCCAACCCAAGTCTAGCTGGGTGGGAGGGCCAGATGAAAGGGAGGGTGATGTGTGATATTCCCTGGATGGAGTCCAGGTGAGGTAACAATGCGTGGACTAATGGGTGCAAGCTGAAGGGGGAGGTATGTGAAGTAGTGCACTAGTTTTTCCTATCTTTTTTCTCTGTGTAGGAAGAGGCTAGATGCCTAGTCCATCGTCTCCTACAGAGGGAGGTAGCTCTGTTGCAGGACCCTGCAGGGGCAGAGGAGAGTCTAGAGGGTGGGACCAGCTGGGACAGAATAAAGAGTGTAGGCCCAGCTGGGTTCAGGAGGCTGCCACATCTCCGGAGGGAGATCTGAGGGAAGGCAGCCTCTGTATTTTAAAGCTGAAACTGCAAGAATACTGCAAGCATAGGCGGGGGATTGTTAGCATGTGGATGTCTGTTTATGCGAATAAAAGTGAATATTGCATTGGAAAAGGCTGGAATCGGCATGTTTACTGTTCCAGCCAGATGATTTGCTGACCATCCTCACAGCTCCTTTGTCTGAGATTTTCCTGCTGGAATGTCTCACAACTCACGTCTCACATGGGGAGGGGCAATTTTAAAGGGATTTAGGGCTGGATTTAGGCATTCTCCCAGAGAATAGTGAATTTCAGCATTAACGGGGGGCAGGGGGGCGAAGGGGAGGATGGGCCTGCGAAAGCCGCAGCGATCGCACCACCACAGTATTATCGCTGCCAGCTTTTGCACCCAATAGTGCCACCGTGAAAGGTGGGTGCTACTGGGTGGTGCTACTGGCGGCAATAACGGTGCTTACCTTATCGCCACCAGCAAATATCGTGCCGCGTCCGCCTCCTTGCCAACCCCGCCTCCTCCCCTGCCCACCCTGCCTCCCCCCCGACTCCACCCTCGGCAAGCTATCGCACACGAAAAAATCCCATTTTCGCATGCGATAGGCTTAGAAAATGACCCTCCTTAGCTAGGTAACTAAGTAAGCTATCTGGCTAGATTTTCCAGAATGAATATTATCTCTTTTACAGCAGGTAAAGTACACATGTCCATTAACAGATTATAAAGTGGTTAACCTAGAGAATGATTGGGTCAAGGATGAAAGAAGATACATACAATTACATTTTAAAATGTACATGCTTTGATTTGCCCCATTCAGCCACACAAGGTTTGTGAGTGCAAAGTATGCTGGCACTTTGCACTCACACATCATATGGGCAATTTTCAGAGGGAATCCATGCAAGTAGGTTCCCTTTGAAAATAAGCTACATGGTCCACAGGTATAAAAGTACAATGTAACGTTGGCAGCAATGTGGACTACTGAAAATGTTCCTCAATATGGGCCGGATTTTAAGAGGTAAGCACGGGCGTACATGTGTGCACGCAACCCGGCATGCACAAATGTATGCCCGATTTTATAACATGCGCTCACAGCCGCGTGCATGTTATAAAATCCGGGGTCGGTGCGTGCAAGGGGGTGGCACACATGTACGCCCGTGCTTACCTCTTAAAATCCGGCCCATATGAGGAACATTTTCAGTAGTCCACATTGCTGCAAAGTACATTGGTACTTTTATACCTGTGGACCCTAGGGGAGCCCCGATGGCTTTCCCTGTTCCCTCTGAGCCGCTCCGAAATCGGAGTGGCGTCGGAGGGAACTTTCCTTAATGCTCCCCCCACCTTCCCCTCCCTTCCCCTACCTAACCCACCCCCCAGCCCTACCTAAACCCCCCTAACCTTTATTGCATAAGTTGCGCCTGCCTCCGGGCAGGTGTAGGTTGCACGCACTGCCCGAGTGCCGGCGCGCGATCCCCGGCGCGGCCGCTGTGCCGGAGGCCTCAGTCCCGCCCCCAATTCGGCCACCCCGCCCCCGCCATGCCCCCTTTTCACAACGCCCCGGGACATACGGCGTCCTGGAGCTTGCTGTGTCGCTGGGCCCATGACAAAATAAGTGCGGGCGCTCACAGGAGCGGGTTTTAAAGGGTTACGTGTGTATATTACGTGCGTTACCCTTTATAAAATCCGCCCCATACAGCATACACTTTTTTTCAGAAATTCTTACAGGAGATCACATATTCACACAACAAATATATCTTTACAACAAACAGTTTCACATCTCATCTTATCAAGCATTAGTTCACACCTCACAAATCTCTATCATGTCTGTGCTTTCTATCTTTCAATCTATTGTACAATATACATATTTAGGGCATTTGGTACAGGCTATGTACCATTTTGGTGCTCCTTGTCTGTTTCTACTTTATTTCATTTTGGATTTAAAGTTCCACATTCGGACAAAATTCTCTTGATGAGTTTGTGGCAGTGATTTGTACAGAGACATTATCACCTGCATTTTTGCTGGTTATATTTCTCCTTAGCATTCCTTTTGGTTATGGCTGCTGTCTGGTTGCGCTGTTTTACCACCTTGAAATCCTGTAACAAATACCTCTAAAATCTCTTTTTTGTTGGGTGCATGGCCATTCCTCATCCCCTTAGTGTATACTAGCCTTTTGGCTAGTATACACTAAGGGGCGTATTTTAAGAGCCCTGCTCGCCTAAATCCGCCTAAATCCGGGCGGATTTAGGCGAGCAGGGCCCCTGCGCGCCGGTGCGCCTATTTTACATAGGCCTACCGGCGCGCGCAGAGCCCCGGGACTCGCGTAAGTCCCAGGGTTTCTGAGGGGGGCGTGTCGGGGGGCGGGCCCGATCCGCGCGGCGTTTTCGGGGCGTCGGGAGCATTTCGGGGGCGGGCCCGGGGCATGGTTACGGCCGGGGCGGTCCGGGAGCATGGCCGCGCCCTCCGGACACACCCCCAGGTCGTGTCCCGGCGCACTAGCGGCCCGCTGGTGCGCGGGATTTACGTCTCCCTCCGGGAGGCGTAAATCCCCCGACAAAGGTAAGGGGGGGGGGTTTAGACAGGGCCGGGCAGGTGGGTTAGGTAGGGGAAGGGAGGGGAAGGTGAGGGGAGGGCAAAAGAAAGTTCCTCCGAGGCCGCTGCGATTTCGGAGCGGCCTCGGAGGAAACGGGGTAGGCTGCGCTGGCTCGGCGCGCGCCGGCTACACGGAATCGGTAGCCTTGCGCGCGCCGATCCAGGATTTAGTGGATACACGCGGCTACGCGCGTATCTACTAAAATCCGCGTACTTTTGCTTGTGCCTGATGCGCCAGCAAAAGTACGCCAATTCGCGCGGTTTGAAAATCTACCCCTAAGGGGATTAGGGGGCGGATTTTCAAAGGGTTACGAGCGTATATTACGAGCATAACCCAGAAACCCGCTCCTGCAAGTGCTGAACCTATTTTGCATAGGTTTGGCGATGCGTGCAAGCCCCGGGATGCGCGTCTGTCCTGGGGCTTGAAAAAAGGGGCGGGGTGTGGGCGGTCTGGGGCAGTGCGGGGGCGTGGCCAGAGGCCTCCGAAGCCCTCTAGGCCGGGGGATCGTGTGCCTACATTCGGCCGGCGCACAAAACCTATGTCTGCCCGGAGGCAGGCACAACTTAAATATAAAGGTAGGGGGGGATTTAGGTATGGCTGGGATGGTCACTATGAGTATGTAGTTATGCCCTTCGGGCTATGCAATGCTCCTGCTATCTTCAAAAAGATGATGAATGAGATCTTTCAAGACCTTCTGTACTCATTTGTCGTAGTGTACTTGGATGACATATTAATCTTCTCCAAGAATCTGGATTCCCATTGCTTCCACATCCAAACTGTTTGCCAATGACTCTATGCCAAACTAGAGAAATTCCTTTTTGAACAGTCCAGCCTTCCATTCCTGGAGTGCATTATCTTAAGTCAAGGGGTTTACCATGGACCCGGACAAGCTCCAAGGTATCTGTGATTGGCCCCATGCAGTGGGCTTGCAAAGATTCCCTGGATTCACAAATTATTATCATCATTTTATAGCAGATTACTCATGCTGGGCCGCTCCACTCACTGACATGACAAAGAAAGGAAGTGACCTTCAGGTCTGGAGCCCAAGTCCCAGGTTTGCATTCCAAGCATTGAAAGAAGCCTTCCGTATTGGCCCATGTCTCCGCCATCTGGACCCAAGCCGCCCCTTTGTGGTAGAGGTCAATGCATCCACCATTGGGGCCGGGGCAGTCCATAGTCAGTAGGGATGTGAATCGTTTATCTGACGATTGAAAATATCATCCGATATTTTCAATTTCGTCAGATATCGGGGGTCCCCGATAGCGATAGGAAACCCCACGATTATTTTAGTGGGTTTTCTTATCGTTATGGGGGGGTGGGGGTGGGAAGAAAGGACACAATCTAAAAACAACAACCTGACCCTTTTAAAATGAGTTTGTTAGTATCCCCCCACCCTCTGGACACCCCCCCAAAACATTTTTTAAATACCTGGTGGTCCAGCGGGGGTCCCGGGAGCATTCTCCCATACTCGGGCTGTCGGCTGCCACTAATCAAAATGGCGCCGATGGCCCTTTGCTCTTACCATGTGACAGGGGCTATCAGTGCCATTGGTCAGCCCCTGTCACATGGTAGGTGCACTGGATGGCCTGCGCCATTTTTAAAGCCGATAAAAATAAACCCGATCGGACTGCAAGAAAAAAATTTCATGATGTGAATCGGAACCAGAATCAGAACTGATACCGGTTCTGATTCACATCTCTAATAGTCAGTACTCTACCAAGGGAGCCCTTATCCCATGCTCCTTCTATTCCCATAAGTTTTCACCCACAGAACGGAACTACACTATTTGGGACCGTGAACTCCTGGCCATGAAATTCACCCTCCAAGAATGGCGTCCCTGGTTTGAAGGGCACAACACAGGTTTACTATTTTTACTAACCATAAAAACTTAGAACACCTGAAAGAAGCCAGTTACTTAACCCGAGGCAAGCCTGCTTGGCTCTTTTCTTTTCTCGCTTAAACTTTGAGTTTGCTACTGCCTGGCAGCAAGAACCTCCACGCAGATGTGTTCTCACACTCCCTAGAGCTAGAGGATACTCCCGAGACTCTGGCACATATCATTGGACCCCGCCAGCATTTCCATCACAGTTACTACCACTGTAACCAGCCAGTAAGACGGTGGTGCTTCATTACCTCAGAGAACGTGTACTCCATTGGGTCCACAATTCCAAACTTGCTGGCCATCCTGGCTGAGCTCGAACTCTCGAGATGCTCCGCAGACATTATTGGTGGGCTGGTATGGTCCAAAGACTCTCGAGACTATGTTGACTCATGCCCCATCTGCGCTCAACAAAAGCCCGATACTGGACATCCTTGGGGGTTTCCCCTACCACTTCCTGCGCCCACCGAAGCATGGACTAGCCTATCTAACAGATTTTATCGTGGACTTGCCCCCTTCAACGGGGCATACGGTAATCTGGGGATTATAGACAGTTTCTATAAAATGACCCACTTTGTCCCCTTACCTGGGCTACATTCAGCCCTGGAACTGGCTCGGCCTCTCCTTGACTCATGTCTTTCATCTCCATGGGCTTCCACAAGAGATAGTCTCGGATCGTTATCCTCATTTGCCACAAAATACTGGAGGTCCCTCTGTAAAAGTTCAATATTACCTTAAATTTAATGTCAGCATACCATCCACAGGCTAATGGCCAGTCCGAGAGACAATTGGGCCGACCTCCTCCCTTGGACAGAGCTGTCCTCACAGCACCCACAATCGCCTCTGCTACAGATGTTCTCCATTTTCAGTGGTCTCTGGCCATCAGCCCCGCCTACCTCTTCCGATTCCACTTAGAGCACCTTCACAGCAGCCCAGTCCACAGCCCAGACAAAATTTGTCGTCTATGGGACCAAGTAAAGGAGCAACTCCGCCAATGGCCGAATGAGCCAAACGCGTGATGGATGCCCATTGCCGTGCTTGCACCAGTGTTCCTGCCTGGGCAAGAGTCTGGATCAGCACCAGACACATTTGTCTCCGGTTTCTCTCTCAATGGCTGGCTCCCAAATACATGGGGCCCGTTCCCTGTCATACGATTGGGTAGGCCATACCATCCTGCACCAGGCCAAGGGTCCACTACCAGTGCAACACCTACTTCTGCAAGCTATGTTCAATGAGTTCCCTAGGTGAGTGTGTCCACAATGTCTTATTTTTAACTGGTACTAGCTAAAAATAAATACATTATTTATTATTTAATTCTTTCCTATACCGACATTCATGACACTGTCATATCATATCTGTTCACATCAAACATGGGAGTTTAACTTAACAATAATCATAGCTAGAGAGCTACTGATAGAGTTAAGGGAAGTGTAAGTAGTAAGTTACAAAGAATGATGGTTATAGGAACTTGGAGGTTGGAAAGAGAGTAAGGAGAGAGGAACAGTTGTGTTACAGTAAATATTTGAACAACAATAACAGTAAATATATGGAATAACAATGGTAAGAAGAACAGTTAAATGATATATGTTATGACAATAATATATATAAAATAAATATGTAGAACAATATATACAATATAGAATAAAGAATACAGAATGTAACGTAACCGCTTATATGGTTATTGATAGGCTTGTTTGAACAGCCATATCTTTAGTTATATTTTAAAGGTCAGTGGGCAGTGTTCCTGGCGTAGATCTGGAGGCATGGCGTTCCATAGGTATGGCCCAGATGCGGAGAAGGCACGTTCCCTAATGGAGGTGTGAAGAATGGATTTGGGGGTCTTTTTGAAGTGTGGAGTCATACCTGGACTTTTAGCTCGAGCGAGTGCTGATTGTGGATGGTTTTGTGAATGATAGTAAGAAACTTATGAAGGATTATAAAACTGATAGGGAGCCAATGGAGATTCCTGAGGATGGTTTGATGTGGTCTCCTCGGCTGGAATTGGTTAGGATTCTGGCAGCAGCATTCTGGAGCATCTGCAAGGGTTTTATGGTAGTTGTGGGGAGTCGTAGAAGGAGGGAGTTGCAGTAGACAATTTTAGAGAAAAGGATAGCATGGAGGACAATCCGGAAGTCATAGAAGTGGAGGAGTGGTCTAAGTTTTTCAGAATTTGTAATTTGTAGAAGCAGTCTTTTGTTGTTTTGTTAACAATTTTTTTTAAGTTAGTTGGTTATCCAGTACAATGCCGAGGTCTCTTGCTTGGGCAGCTGTGGCGGATGAGGGGTCAGGGAGGAAAAGGTTATTGTTGTCCGAGGAAATAAAGAATAGTTCAGTCTTGGCCATGTTGAGGATGAGATTGAGACTGGAAAGGAGGAGGTTGATGGAGTGAAGACAGCTGTCCCAGAACTTGAGGTTTTGGGGAGGGAATCTGTTATGGGAATCAGAATCTGCACATCATCGGCATATATGAAATGAGTTAGGTTTAGTTTTGCGAGGAGCTGGCAGAGGGGCAAGAGATAGATGTTAAAGAAGGTAGGGGAGAGGGAAGAGCCTTGGGGTACTCCAAGGGTAGAGCTGATGGGAGGGGATTCTTTATTGCTTATTCTGACCTTATAGTATCTGTTGCTGAGGAAGGACTTAAACCATCTGAGGACTGTTCCTGAGATACCTATGTCTAAGAGGCGGTTTAGGAGGGTGGAGTGATTCACGGTATCAAAACGCAGATGAGATATCCAGAAGTGCCAGTAGGTATGGTTGCCCTTTGTCTAATCCTATGAGAAGGGTATCCATGAGAGAAATTAGAAGGGATTCTATTTAGGAATTTACTGAAGCCAAACTGCGCGAGGTAGATAATATTATGTTTGTCTAGATAGTCGGAGAGTTGGGAGTTGACTAGTCTCTCCATGAGTTTGGCGATAAATGGCAGGTTAGAGATGGGACGGAAGTTAGAGGGGTCTCCTGGATCAAGGTTTGGTTTCTTCAGTAGGGGTTTAAGGGTGGCAAGTTTCAGAGGGTCAGGGACTATTCCTTGAGGCAGGAGCAGTTTATAATTTTGGCCAGGGGTTTAGAAATGGTGTTTGGAATGGTGAGCAGTAATTTTGTCAGGATGGGGTTGGAGGGATGGGAGGAGGGTTTCATGTTCTTGAGGATGGATTCGATTTCAAGGGATGAAGTGAGTTCAAAAGAATCAAACTTAGCTCTCTGGTCCAGGTTGGAGATGTAAGGGGGTATGGGGGAGGTATTAGTGGTAGTGAGAACAGTTAAGAGATTGGAAATTTTTTCTGGAAGAAGGTTGCAAGTTCGTTGGACTTATTTTGGGCTTGCTTATTAGGGATGGAGGGGGGGTTGGATTTTATAAGTTCTGAAACACGAGAACAGGGCCTTCACATCGTAGTGAAAGTTGTGTATTTTGCGGGCGTGGAAGTCTCTTTTTGTACGTAGTATGGTAGTCCTGTAGCTGTGCATGGAGGTTTTGTAGGCAGTCAGTGAATTTGGGGAGGGGTCTTTATGCCACTTATGTTCTTTATGTCTTAGCTCTTGTTTTAGTTTCTTTAGTTCAGGTGAAAACCAGGGTTTTTTGTTCTTGAGGGCGGGATTAATTTCTTTAGCTTTTAAGGGGCAAATTTTGTTGGCTACAAGGTTCGTGGTGTTGAACCAGGAGGAGATGGCTGTGTTTGCATTTGAATAATCTAGGTTGGGTAGTTCTTTGGAGAGGTGGGAAATGAGGTCATCCATGGAGCAAGGTTTTCGAAAGTGGAGGGTGGTCTTGGGGTGGGGGAGTGTTAGTTTTTCTTTTACCATGAGTTTGGTGGTGATCATCGAGTGGTATGACCAAGGGACTGGTGTACAGGTGGGAGGAGAGGTGTGAGTGAGGCAGGAGTTTATGAATATGAGATCTAAGGTATGGCCTGCTTTGTGGGAAGGGGTGTTGATGATTTGCTTAAACCCCATGGCCTTGAAGGAAGCCAGAATGGCTTCACAGTTAAGGGATAGAGGAGTTGCATTGACATGGAGGTTAAAATCCCCCATGATAATAGCTGGGGAGTCGGTGTTAATGTGTTTGGCAATGAATTCTATGAGGGGGAGAGGCATCGGAGTCTAGTAACCCTGGGGGGTGTAGACTAGACATATTTGCAGTTGGTTAGATTTGAAGAGGCCGATTTCAAATTTAGAAGCGGTTTTCGCAGTCTGGGGGATTAGTTTTAGTTCTTTTTTGGCAGCTAATAGTAGGCTGTTGCCTCTTTTTTTGTGTCTGGGAAGTGAGAATATATTGTAAAGATGTAGTGGTAATTGTTTGATCAAAATAATGTCGGTGTGTTTAAGCCATCTTTCTGTGATAGCACAAATGTCTGGCTTCGAGTCTAGTCGGTAGTCGTTGAGAATGTGGGTTTTTTTGTGAGGGATTGGGCTTTGAAGAGAGTCAGTGTGAAGAGAGTGAGTCCAAGGAGTTGTGTGAGGGGAGAGGTTATGATGGGTAAAAGGGATCTTGGTTGGTGGGTTAGGGACGTGGTAAGGGGTTTTGTATAGTTGCGGTAGTGATGTTTGATGATGGGGATGGTGAAGGGTTGCATCTTTGAGTATAGTGGGGTAGGTTGTAGTAGAGGTAGAGTGAGGAAGGGGTGTAGGCGGATTTGTGTAGCAGCTGGGGTTAAGGGTCCTATCTATGGACAATTATAGATGTGTTTCATTTTTATTTTGTTTCCTGGTTCGGTTCAGGTCCCCTACAGCTAATTTCATTTTTTCTGCAGTTTGGGCTTTTTTTATCGTGGTTCCCGAATTTCGTGATAGGGCACACTAACTCCCATTTGGAGTAATTTGTATTTCATTTTAGTGCTCACTAACACGAAATACACATTTTTCCAAAATTTCATAAAAAAATATTTCATTTTTGAGCACTCATGAACTATGATGAATAAGACAATTTTGTTGAAATTGTCTAATTTGTTTAAAATGTATGCACATCTTTATGGACATTGGCAGGTCCCTATTTGTAGTTTCTTATACTCACTCCACAAGAATACAATATTCTACTGTCTCTGGTGTTTCTTTATTCAATTTGAAGAATTCTCTATTATAACATCTCAGATCCACACTACTGAATGCCACTTGGTGCAAAGGTTCTTTTTGTTCACCCTGTATAAATCCTTGTCATATGGAATTCAGTCTTGCTAAGAGTATTTTATTTGGGTTTCGCTATTTAACTTATAAGTAACCTTAACTCCTTAGCAAGCTGCCATAACTTTGTAGTATACTTTATCAGGCCTACTGGGAAACAAAGGTTTTTCTACTTTTATGATATTCTTTTGCAAAGTCTGCCTTTATACATACAACAGCCTATCTCAGCTGACAATAGGTTCTGTGGGTCAGCCACTTATTAACTGTCTTAAATTGTATTTCCTTACCTTGACTGGAACTTATATTAAAAATTAAATTTCGCACATACATTCACTCATTCTCTCATTTCCCCACTGCCCTTGTCAATATAATTGTGTTTTTTTGCAACTTTCTGAGCCTTAGTGACGAGGCACAGAGATGTGCTCCTGCTCTCATGCAATCTCACCAGGCTTCTCTTCTAATTCTAAACTGAGACAGCCTTGAAGAGAAATTACTGTATTCCCTCTCTGATGATGTCACTGGGCTCATAGCACCCAAGCCATCTTGGTTCCCTAGGGAACAGCTTCATCCTTTCATGTCCCACGCTATTTGCATCACAGAGCAGCACTGCTAATCTCTTACTGAAAATCACAGCTTAACTTGCAGCAGCTGTTAAAGGAGTTTCACTGCTGTCTGCCTGTCTCTCCTACGTGCAGGAAGTTAGTACAGCCTTTATGTCTGTACCGCACACCCCTCTGTGGTATTCCCTACTTGTGGGAAAGTCAACTCAGCTATGACAACTCAACCAGCTTTCAAGCCCAGATATTTTCCCGGCAGTTCTACACTGCCCACCCAGATGCCTGTCCTGTCTCCTCAGCTCCCGAACAGCACAGGATCCCTGCACATCAGACCCCCTACTCCAGGCTACTGGCAGGTTCAGGACTCAGGTAATTTTGAAACTTATTTATTATTGATTCTTTTTGGCACCCCCTTACCAGGTGCCAGGAGAATGAAGATCAAATGTAAGAAGCAGGTGTCAGGAGACTGAAGACCAGATGTTGGAAGCAGGTGTCAGGAGACTGAAGACCAGATAAAGGAGCCCAGATAAAGAAGACCAGATGCAGGAGGTAGGAGACTAGAGATCAATTAGATGCAATCTTTATACAGAGCACTTCCACTATCAGTGTATCAATGGCGACCCACTTACTGTGAAGGAAGACTTCTGAAAGGCGCTATTGTGCACCACACACATAGAGGTACACTCCTCTTCAGCAGCAGCCCTGTCAGCTTCTCAGGCAGCGGAACCACATTCAGCTGCAGGGTCAGCTCCATCTATGTTCTTATGCTAGCATTCTCCACCAATCTTTAGGATAATGAAAGTAGCACTTTAGAACCTATAACCCTTCACCCAGGCACAGGGAATGCTCAGACAGAGTAGGCCCAGATGCTAGGACAGTGATGGCGAACCTATGACACACATGTCAAAGGTGACATGCCACAACATTTTGGGTGACATGCCAGCGACCACCAACACCCAACAAAATTATAGGACCTCTCTATTGTGAGTCACTGATTTCTCAGACTTTATACTTCAGGATAATTTGTGTTGTCATCCTGTTTGATAAATATGCTGTATGAAACTGTTTTTAAGTGAATGTGTAAAGGATTGTGTCTGTGTTGTTCAGGGCTGAGGTGTGTGTGTGTGTGTGTGTGTGGGGGGGGGGGGGGGGTGGTACAACACACCAGCAGAGTCAAGTTAGGCATTTTCTGAATTTTTTACATGCTGACACTGAAAGGTTTGCCATCACTGTGCTGGGATGACATAGCACAGGAAATCCTTAGGAAGAGCAGCTCTCCTGTGCTACCGCTCAGCTCTTCAGTCATTTTGGCCTCTCGCCTGTGGGCTCATCTGCCCCTCTCTCCAGGCCATGGCTAGCAAGCCTGGGACTGCTCCTGGGTGTTGTTGATGCCAATGTGGGATGGGGAGCTGCCTGCTTTAGCATGGTGGTGTTTAAATTGTTTAGTGCAGTTGTGAGGTTGGTATTCAAATTGTCCACTGAGGCTGTTAATGTCTTCAGTCCCTGTGACTTTTTGCTGCTGCTGGGGATAGTGTACTGAGAGCAACCAGAGAATGAACAGAGTTCTTCAATTATTTAAAAGAGAGATATGTTCCGGTCCAGGTGTTGTGATCATTTCCACGTGGGACAATATCCAGTATTTAGGAGTTGAGTTTGTATATCCAAAGGTAGTAGAGCAAAACAGGCAGCCCTTTAGGCATAGTAGGAAGCATCCAAAGTGCGTACCTTCGAAAGAGCATCCAAGCGTTCCAATTGCATGGAAGACTCTAGTCTATAATACCAGGCTTGCAAAGTGGGCTGTGTCATGGGCTCAATCCAGGAGGCCAGTATCGTCCGGCAGGCCAACAGGATGGCAGTATCACCAAATCAATCAGCAACAACAGTGTAGGAGGACATGTTGCCTCGCATTCCAGACAAAAGCAGTCTGCCCGACCGTGAGATAGTGGAAGTGAAGCAGCAAACTATATGGGCAAGGATACCGTTCCAGAACCCCTGAAGAGTCAGGTACTGAAACAACCTGTGAGCCAGCATGCCAAGCTCACCACCACATTTAACGCACTGAGGGGAAGATAGGCGGCCCATACGGTAGCGACAAACATCATCACAGATGATATGGTGTAAAATCCAGAATTGAAGTTCCCGCAGGGCAAGGTCTGGCACAGAGTGAGACAAAGTTTTAAAACAAGTAAGTATGTCAGTTGTAGAGATAGTCCAAGCCTCCCCCAAGCCTCTGTCCAATAATTTGCCAGGGTACGAAGATGTCGAGGTTCTCTATAGCTCCGCCCCAGGGTGCAAGTAAATTGCTTGCCAATCTAGTACGGGCACGGAGACCAAAGTCCTTCATTACTAGCATCAAGGACAGACAGGAGAACCACCAATCTGCGACTGCTGCCATTGCGGCCCGATTTTTAGAGTATTATCAGAGTCTTTATGGGGAGAAGCCTAGTCCGTCAGAGGCCGCGGCTGCATTTTTTCAGGGCCTCCCTTGGCCGCAGTTAACTCAGCTGCAGTTGGAGGTGCTGAACGCCCTTGTTAAGGATAGTGAAGTACAGGCTATCATACATGCTCTGAAGGTTGGGAAGGAAGCTGGACCCGACGGCCTCGGCCCAGAGTTTTATAAAATCCTGAAGTTCCCGATATTGCCAGTCCTGACCCCCTACTTTAATGACTTACTCCGGGACCGGTCTTTAAGTGACCTTGCGAACCAATCTACTATAGTACTTCTCCCTTAGCTGGGGAAGGTCCCCCATGATGTAGGGTCTTATTGCCCTATCTCATTGATAAATAGCGATTAAAAAATTTTTGCAGCAGTGCTGGCGGCTCAGCTGCCCTTATATTCCCAGCATTGATTCACCCAGACCAGACAGGTTTCATCAAGGGCAGACAGGGGGTGAAAAATGTTCGCTGGCTAATTGCAGCACTTAGTTTCCATCGCCAGATGAATGCTCTTGTCTTGAGCTTAATACCGAGAAAGCCTTTGACTCTCTCTCTGTTTTGGAGTCTACGTCAATATGGCTTTGTAGGTAACTTCATCACATGGCTAGAGGTGTTATACAGTAATCCCAGCACATGCCTCCTTATTAATGGTGCACTGACCGAGCCTTTCTCCTTACATTGTGGGTGCGCCAGGGTTGTCCCTTGTCTCCCCTGCTGTTTGTGTTGGCCATAGAACCACTTGCCATCAAACTTCGTTTGGACCGTGAGTTTATAGGTCTCCATATAGAGAGGCATCAGCTGAAAATGTACCCCTTAGTGCGCAGGAATACCAATTAGTGCGCACTGTGGGCCAGATTTTCAAAGGGGTACACGTGTAAGATACGCGCGTACCCCCCGAAAACCTGGCCCAAACTCCCCCTGCGTGTGCCGAGCCTATGTTGAGTAGGCTCAGCGGTGCGCGCAAGCCCCGGGATGCGCGTAAGTCCTGGGGCTTTCCTGGGGGCGTGTTGGGGGTGTATCGGGGGCGTGTCACAGCCGGTGCATCATCGGGGGCATTCTGAGGGTGTGGCCATGGCCTCCCGACCAGCCCCCTGACTGGACCATGACGTGCCGGCGGCTGGCCCAGCGACTGCAAGTGACGCCTGCCTTGGGCAGGCGTAACTTGTGCAACAAAGGTAAGGGGGGTTAGATAGGGCTGGGGGGGTGGGTTAGGTAGGGGAAGGTGCGGGGGGTGGAAGGAAAGTTCCCTCCGAGGCCGCTCCAATTTTGGAGCGGCCTCAAAGGGAACGGAGGCAGGCTGCGCAGCTCAGCGCACGCAGGCTGTCGATTTTGGGCAGCCTTGCACGCGCCAAATCCAGATTTTAATGGATACGCACAGCTACGCGCATGTCTATTAAAATCCCGCATACTCTTGTTTGCGCCTGGTACGTGAACAAAAGTACGTGCGGGGTGCAGATTTATAAAATCTACTCCTGTATTTCTAGCTAACAAACTCCTCTGAACTGATACTTTTTAATTTTTAAGTTGCATTTTTTAGTGTGCACTAACATTAGTTACAGCGCACTACTACATACTTAATATGCTTCAAGTTCTATTAGGGCATAAGAACATAAGAACATAAGAAATTTCCATGCTGGGTCAGACCAAGGGTCCATCAAGCCCAGCATCCTGTTTCCAACAGAGGCCAAACCAGGCCACAAGAACCTGGCAATTACCCAAACACCTAGAAGATCCCATGCTACTGATGCACTGATGCAATTAATAGCAGTGGCTATTCCCTAAGTAAACTTGATTAATAGCAGTTAATGGACTATTCTTCCAAGAACTTATCCAAACCTTTTTTGAACCCAGCTACACTAACTGCACTAACCACATCCTCTGGCAACAAATTCCAGAGATTTATTGTGCGTTGAGTGAAAAAGAATTTTCTCCGATTAGTCTTAAATGTGCTACTTGCTAACTTCATGGAATGCCCCCTAGTCCTTCTATTATTCGAAAGTGTAAATAACCGAGTCACATCTACTCGTTCAAGACCTCTCATGATCTTAAAGACCTCTATGATATCCCCCCTCACCCGTCTCTTCTCCAAGCTGAAAAGCCCTAACCTCTTCAGCCTTTCCTCATAGGGGAGCTGTTCCATCCCCTTTATCATTTTGGTTGCCCTTCTCTGTACCTTCTCCATTGCAACTCTATCTTTTTTGAGATACGGCGACCAGAATTGTACACAGTATTCAAGGTGTGGTCTCACCATGGAGCGCACTAACTAACCTGCTAGTGCGCACTAAAGGGCCTTAATACACATTAACATCTAGCTAGTGCGCATTATCTCGTTTGGTAAACTGAGCACTAATGCTGAGATAGTGTACATTAACTGGTTTGTTAGTGCACCGTAATGCCCATTATTGCACACTAACATACTTCGTCGAAAATTGCCAAAAAAAAAAACCATGGGAAAACAAAATTTTCTGCAGAGTACCCGATCCGAAGCCCAAACTGATATCTTTAAACTAACCACATCTCTAGTGAATATTAGCTTTATAGAGTTTAACTGAAAGCCAGTTGAATCATTTAGATGTGGTTTGCATCCTGAATATTAATGTTAAAGCATTGGTAATTTTCTTAAAAATGTGCCAGGCTGGGGCCGGCAACAGCATCCATCTTCCTACCCTAGCTACAAAGGGGAAAGGGAAGCAATTTGCCACAGTTCACAGAGATTCCCGATCAGTGACCTAGTGTGACCTGCCAGGAAGTCAGCATTGAGTCTAATTTAACTCTGATGAGCTTCCTCTGTCACCAGGTCTCACAGCTGAAGAACACAAGCATGCTTCTTCTTTTTTGTTCTCCTTCACCTCATATTGTTGTTCTAAGCATCTAAGCATTGCCGTTTTGCCATCCAACACTATCGGGAAGTTGTGGTATTCTAGTCAATAGTATTCATCCATTTACAAAAGGATTTATTTAAGGGCTGGGCAGAGGTGCACTCAAAAGGTTAAACTTCTTGAACTGAATTAAACCTTTGTGCTTCATCAGCTTTCTTTGGAGCCTGAAAAAAACCAAAAACTTGCATTAAGATTTTCTGTATTTCAAATTCAACAGAACTTTATTTCCTCAGTACATTTTCTTATGCCTTTTAAATGTTATGCCTGATTTTCTAAGCTTTGTTGTTGTTTTTTTTCCTATAGACACAGAATGGGAACAAAATCCTCAGGAATTCAGGCACTTGATGTTTTACTGGGTTTCACTTTCACTGTTAAGAAAGCAGTGCATTGAGATTTGTAGTAGAGTGCAAATTGCTTTCTCTTTTTTTTTTGTAAGGTATAATACATAGGCAACCACCTTTTTCTTCCTTAGGCAAAGAGACACACATTCAGGAACTGCTGAGGCCAAGCAGACCTGGGACAGTGTTAGTGGTTCTTCTTTTGTTTTGAAATATCCTATTTTCTTGGAAAGTTCTGGGGTTGGGTTTTTTTTTATATCCTGACCATGCAGTGGACTGACCTGTAAAAAGGTTCCCTATGGTGGTGTTGCCTAGTTGTATTTTTTAATGTATAATCTTGGGTCTCTGCAAGCTTATTCTTGTCTTTAATTTCTGACACATTTCACCTGGGATCCCTTGTCACATTTTCATCATTGGATAATGTATACTGCACTAATTTAAATGCTTGTCAAAAATGACAGATTGCAATTTATTCATTAAGGTTTCATTTTTTAAAATTCCAATTGTTCTATTCAATAATTCAGTCATTAAAATAACATAATCGCTTCAATTTTTCATCACATGTATATTATAATTCTCTCCAAATATTTCACGGTAGATAACCTTCCTTGTTGACACTCGTTTCATCAGTCAGTAAGATTCCTTGAGTCTCGCCCTCAGAAACCATCACTTTCAGAAAACTTAAATGCAACATACAATTCGTTATGTGCAAATACTGCATCTGAACAAAGTAACCCTAGATGATAAAAAGACTGTCTCTGAGATGGAGCATGAGAGATGGTACGTATACATATACACAGGATTATATCTCTATGCATGTAATGCATGCTCAACCATGTTCAACCATGCTCAACCTGTCCCTCTTGACCTGGAGATATAAGGAGATATATATATATATATATATACATATATATATATGGTCCTATTTATGTGGACCCCTCCAGAGTTAGAATTGCCCAATAGAGCTCCAAGAACCACACTTCAAGCACAATTCAAGGTGACACAATCCTTTCCTGCTGTTAGTTCTCCGAGTGTCCAAAATTCCTTGATGGTAGGAAGATTACTCTTCTAGGCCCGCTGTGTTGCTTAGTTCTCAATCAAGCATTAAGGTTCATTGCCAACACACAGTACTAATAATCATGCTGGAAGCTGATGTGATTTCCAACTTAAGCTTTTACTGATTAAGAATGGAAAGTTGATAAATGGAGCTTTTGCAGCGCTTGGTATTTACAGATTCCTTACTACACTTTAGATCTTTAATACATTTTTGACCTTATGCTTCCAGTAAAGCTACTCTGATGTTAAAACCAATTTGAATTCATCATTATATTCCTTCTCCATACCAATCATTGGGACAGTTTCTAAGCTTCCACTCAAAAGTTGGTGAATAGAAATACAATCAAATTCAAGTCCCAGTTTGCATACCCTATCCGCAGTCCTTACAGTTCTCTCTCGGTGCAAGATTCCCTTTTAAAGATGATAAGGAAAGACAGATGCTTGATTCGTAGGGTATGCAGGTAAAACAAAACAATCTCTTAAGAAAAAGGGCAAACCAAAACAAGAGGCAGAAAGGATGGACAAAACTTTGTCCTCTCAAAAGAAACATTTTCCAAAATACATAGCAATAAGTAGGAGAAAGGCACCCTGCCTTCTTCACTTAATCCAGGTCTCAAGCTTAGAGAGACATTACGGTCCTTCACTTTAATAATAAACCAAAAAGGAAGCAGCAAAGGGTCATGTTGCCTCTAGGAAGGTCAACTAAAAAATCCACAACGTAAGATGGTGGCAGGGGTTTATATAGACTGGGAACCCATCATCTTAAGCTCCTTCATGGGAGAGCTACAACTGACAATATCTACTCTATACTGTTCCCCCTGTAAAGATGAACTGATCATTTTAGTAGGAATCCACTGGATTTTCTACTTTAGTTTCTGCTTGAAGCTTTCTTTTTGCTTCAGATTTTGCTTCAGATTTGATGGTTGCTTGAAAAATTGAACTGGATCAACAGGGAATATTGCTATTAGTGATTCATACCCCAGGAATAGTAGGTATTGATCTTTCATGACTTTTCTTTCTTTATTTAGCTATATGTGGTATATTACAATATGGTTTATCTGGTCTGTGGTTTTCCTCTATTGGTGCTGAAGTCCGTTTTTCATGGGTGATTTAAATGGCAATACAGTTTTATAGAAGACAATTTTAGGGTTATAGTCTTTTGTTTGAAGGAATCAGGACTTTCAGATGCTTTTGGGTCAGAACCAAAACAAAGTATAATTTACAATGCACACTTAATCATTTGAGACAACTTCCTTGAATCAATAAAAAATGTTCTTGTCTAGGCTGGCTGAATAGATCTGCTATTAGGGATCTCCTCAGCATCTCTCCCTTGTCACCCTAGCTCTAGTCAGTCTGGGATCTTGTGTGACATCACTGTTTGCTAAACAGTAAGGCAACTGCCTTGAGAAGAAAAGAATCCTTGAGTTTTGCTGCTCCCCATTGACTTTAATAGGAAACAAGCACAAACATTGTTGTTGATTTTTGGAGCATTGGCCATTCATATTTGATTCCTAAAATCCTAAATAAAAATGTCTCATTCATTTTGGGCTTCTAACTTGTTAAAAACAAATGCACATTCCTAATATTTATATTGCCTCTCAGTAGATATATCTATAGATATTGTATATCTATATAGCTTACTTAGCTATATTTCTATATACAGATATATACTGATATATCTATTTAGTATGCTACGCTAACTTCTGACATGTATGCTCAAAACAGTTTTAAAAATTAAGGGTGTGATATTCAATAAACTAGTGAGCAGAGAAGTTATCCAGCTACAATTGGCCAGATAACATATCCTGGACATTAATTGGGATAAAGGTCCCACTGAATATATCCCTAATTAAAGAAACCTGGCTAATGTAAGCTGGATAAATATAAACCTAACCAGATCTTTTGAATGATACTGATTAGGTCTAAAATTAGAAAAGTTAAGCGGAAGTACAGGTTTTTTTGTTTTTTAATTTTATAAGGTCAAGGGCCAGGTAGCCCTATGCTTTAATCACTGTCACCTCCCCATCCAAGCTCTAAATCCAGGGCCCTGCCAGGTCAAGTCTGCAGACCTCCCAAACCCCTCAGACATATTTAAGAAGTTAATTTTTAAAGAGTTGATGCTGGCCTCCTCCCTCCCCCAACCTCCTCTTCCATCCTGCCAACATTAACAAAACATTTGCTCTCCTGGGCCTGCTTACCCCCTCCCTCAATTTTACCCCACCATCTAAACTCTAACCCTCTTACACTCCTGGTAGCTTAAAATTGTATGAGCTTCATTAATGGCCCGGGTCATAGTAAACTGCTACCATGATCTGTGTGGAAGATCTTTAAATTTTAAGGTACCAGGAGAATGGGATGGTTAGGGTTGGGGTGGGCTGGAGTGGAGTGGGGTGGGGGTTGTAGGATGGCAAAATAACTTGGCAGGACAGGGGAGTGGGTGGGGGAGAGGGGAGGCTGGCATTGGCTCTTTAAATTTTAAATATGAGTTTGAGGGGTTTAGGGGGGTGGCTGCAAGCTTGGCATGGAAAGGTACTAGATTTAGTGCTTGGGTTGGAGGTGGGGCAGAGATAAAACCTCTCTAGGTCTTCAAGCTTCTTGAAAAGAAAAAAAAAAGGAAGCAAACTTGCAGTTCCACTTAACTAGCTGTGTTCTTTCAAATATAGGCTAGATTTTTAAAATTGAGAAAAATATTGCATGTGATAGGAAAAGGAGGGTGTTTTATGGTAATAGGCAGTTTATTGCACTAATACCTATGTAAAATGCTAACCTTTTCACACTTTGTGCTACATTTTGGAATTGTTGTATTTCTGCATACATCCACTGGGTGGGCCATTTTTAGTTGTTTTGAAGCTCTGGGAGAGCCAGCCTAGCTATCAGGATGAGAAAGAGTGAGAGAGAGAGAGACTAGCCATAATCCCGCACACTAGATAGGTATTTATACCTCTATATGAGGCCCATCTAGTTACTTGAGGTGAGGTTTAGGTATTAGTGTAGGGGTTAAGGGGCCACTTTGACATTCAAAGTGAAACATACAAACAGCACAGTGCTCTCTTGTGAAGATTTGAGGACCTTCGGAGTGAGGAAACTCACCCAAAGATGAGATTTGTGCAATGTTCTCTCAATCTAGCTTGTATATAAATACCTATCTAGTGTGAGGGCATTATGGCTAGGCTCTCTCTCTCTCCCTCTCTCTCTCTCTCTCACTTTCTCTCTCTAGGACGGGCCCTGATAGCTAAGCTGGCTCTCCGGGAGCTTCAAAACAACTAAAACCAGCATGGGTGAAAACATTTCAATGTGCAATAAAGCCCTAATGCAACCTATCGCACGGCCTAATGCTAATGAAAAAGGAGTAGTTAAAATCAGTGTTAAAGCCATGCGATAGGGCTTTGCAAAACTGTGAGCCCAGCCCACTCCCGCCCCAACTCCTAATCCTTTTCAGATTTGCATCACACCATGCGTTATGGTGCTATCACAGGCGTTAAAGGCATTTTCACATGCGTTAAGGGGTTTTCACCAGTGGCGTAGCCAGAATTGATTTTTTGGGTGGGCACAAGGTTAACATGGGTGGGCTGTAGGCATGCAGGTCTACTAGTTGTTTTTTTACTGATAAATAATGCCAAATTATGCAGCATAGCATTCACATCTACGCCTAAGTATGAGGTTTACTTAATGATACAAACATAATTCACGGTGATTTGTGGTACTTTAGCCTTCTTATTATTACGATTTTATACACGGCTCCTACCTGTCCATAAATTTTGAGAGAGCGGTTGTGTTGCTTATATTTAAATTGCTAACATCTCAAAATATAGATATATATTTTTACCTTTGTTGTCTGATCTTTGTATTTTTCTAATCAGTTGGTCCTGGTCTCTTTTTCCCATTTTTTCCCTTATAGCTCATTTCCTAATTCCTTTTCAGTGTCTTTCTTCTATTACTGTCTTCTTCCCTTCCACACACACACACACACACACACACACACACACACACACGCTTTCTCTCACAGACTCCCTCTCACACACTCAAGCTCTCACTCTCATATGCTCCCCCCCCCCCCAAGCTCACATTCAAGTTCTCACTTTCTCACCCCTCCCCAGGCTTATATTCTTATGCACACACAGACGCACATCCAGGCACCCATTCTCACCCACACACATAAACCCAGACTCCCAGTCTCACCCACACATATTCAAGCTCCCATTCTCATCCATACATATACATATTTAAGGTACTATTCTCACCCACACATACACACATTCAAGCACCCATTCTTATCCACATATTCAAGCTTCCATTCTCAACCACCCACACAAACCCAGGCTCTCATTCTCACCCATATATACACATTCAAGCTCCCATTCTCACCCACCCACAAACCCAGGCTCCCATTCTCAACCACACATACACACATTCAAGCTCCCATTCACCCACATATTCAAGCTTCCATTCTCACCCACATACACACCCAGGCTCCAGTTTTCACCCACACACACACTCCCATTCTCATCCACACATGCACATTCAAGCACGTGCACAGCTTCCGCTTTCTCCCCCAGAGCAGGAAGATCAGCTGCCTCTCCTGCTGCCACCGGACTCCTGCTATCTTCGGGCGTCCGAACTTCCTGTCGGGGGGGGGGGGGGGGGAGCGGAAGCGCAGCGCACAACGTCCGCTTCCTCCCTCCCCCCAGCAGGAAGATCGGCGGACCATACGGCCCGACGCCCGAAGATAGCAGGAGGCCGGTGGCAGCAGGAGAGGCAGCTGATCTTCCTGCTTTGGGGGAAAAATCGGAAGCTGTGCGCGGCGCTTCCGCTCCCCCAAACAGAAAGTTTGGCAGGCCGTTTGGTCCGAAGATAGCAGAACGGGTGGCAGCAGGAGAGGCAGCTGATCTTCCTGCATTGGGGGGAGGAAGCGGAAGCTGCCCGCGGCGCTTCCGCTCCCCACCCCCAAACAGGAAGTTCGGCGGGCCCGAAGATAGCAGGAGAACGGGTGGCAGCAGGAGAGGCAGCTGATCTTCCTGCTTTGGGGGGAGGAAGCGGAAGCTGCCCGCGGCGCTTCCGCTCCCCCCCCCCTCAACAGGAAGACCGGTTGGCCATACAGCCGCAGCAGCGCTTCCCCATGTGTGCCGTGATGGCGCGCGAGGCGTGGGTTCTCTTGTTCGCTGTCGCGGGGATGGGATCCCGCGACAGCCTTGCAGTTCCGGTGCCAGTTGGGTGGGCCTGGGTCTAAGTTGGGTGGGCACCTGCCCACCCAGGCCCACCCGTGGCTACGCCACTGGTTTTCACATGTGTTAAAGGTGCTTAACGCAAGCGAAAATGCCTTAACGCATGCAAAATCGCCATAACGCGATTTGATAAATGACCCCCAATGCCAGTTGTCTTTAGCTAGCAACATAAACATAAAGGCAGAAATAAAAAAAACAGTTCTGAAGCAGGTCTAATGTTATCCTGCTAAGTTAACTGGATATAAACAAAAGTCAGTTACTTTAGCCAGATAACTTAGGGCTGCTGTTACGCCCGTCGGTCGCAGACGGCTGCGACTGCTGTTGCTCACCTTATGCCTTCCAGCATCGACTCCTCTGGGGAGACTGACAGCCTCCGCCAGCTATCGCTGGCCTGCATGCCCTAGTTCTCGGGCCTTCCCGCATGGCATGGACGCTGCCGACCCTCAGGCCAGTCTTATCCACGTCGTGGCGGGAACCTCCCCCCGGATGACGTCATTTCTCATGGATATTTAAGCCGGCTGGCCCTGCCTGCCTATGACTTGGCAACAATTCCCTCATTGCTGAATCTGCTCACTTTGGACCTGCATTCCACTCCTGCCTTCTTGATGAAAGATGTTCCGGGTACCCGTTCCTAGGGGGCCCTATCTTGTCTCTGGCTATCCGCTTCTTGGAGGGCATTTCATCTTGGACTGCTACTTGCCCTGTACCCCGGGGCTTCCTCTGGAACTTTGTTCTGCTATAGTGAGTACCCCGCTCTGTGGATCATTGCTGTACCTCCACTACTGAGGAACCCGCAATGGTGTACCCTGCTCTGCGGACCATTGCCGTACCAACGCTACTGAGGAACCCTCACTGGTGTACCCTGCTCTACGGACTATCACTGCTCATCTCTACAGAGGACTACTCCGTGGGTATTCCCCACTATACAGACCTGTGGCACCTCAGCGTCTGTATGACCTTCTACTTCACTCCCCGCTCTGCGGGCAGTGTCACTCTGCTTCTTTAATAAAGACTCAAGGACATTCTAGCTAGGACTGATGTCAGGTCCCCGTGCGGACGCTCCATGGCTCCACCCCTTGGGGTCACCATCTCTAGCTCTTCCTCCCTCTTCTCTCTCTCCAGCACCTGTTGCTCTGCACACCCTTAGCTGAGACCTCACCTCTCACCTCAGCCCAGGGCCCACATACTCACAAATCCTAACAGCTGCCCCAGAAAGCCTTATTTTTATCTGAGTTAGTCTTGCTGTTCCTACTTTGTATATTATTCTATATAAAAAAAAATATGGAATTGTTTAATTTACACCTGTTTATTGTAAAAGAAAAAACTGGTTTCAGTTAAACATGGGTATCATGGTAAGAACCTGTAATTCTCATTATTAGACTTGGGATTCACAAACCTTTTCTGAATACCGTGTCAGTTACAATGTTAGATGCTTCACTCACCCCGTCTGGTAGAAACGTTTCAATCAGTCTCAGATCTAAAGTAGAGACCGGTAAATTCCGTATTGGCTTTTCTAATTTCCTGGAAACAAGAAAGGAGGATTTTCCCTGCAGATCTTTCCTTGGTAAATTCTAACACAGGAGAAACATTGTCCTCAAATGACCAGAAGTTCCCTGCCATGGCAAGGCACTCATGGTTCTGTCTCTGGAAAAATTCCAGAAGGTTCATTCAGAGGCATGCGAGTATTAAGAAGAGCTTTGGCAGTAAATCTGAGAGATTTAGATCATACCCAAAAGAACCCAGCCAAGGAGTGAGTTTCAATCATGTCAGATACCTGAAAGGTTTTAAAGATGCAGAATCGACAAACCTTTTCTGTTGGAAAGAAATCAGTAGAACTAGGGGTCATGAAATGAAATTCCAGGCTCAGAAGTCATGTCAGGAACTATTTCTTCGTGAAGAAGGTAGTGGATTCCTGGAATACCCTTCCAGAGGAGGTGGTGAAGACAAAAACAGTGAAAGAATTCAAAGGGGCATGGGGTAAACACTGTGGATCCCTAAAGGCTAGAGGATGGGAATGAAGAAAACGTGCATGGGCGTAACTTGCTGGTGTAGCAGTTACTACCCTTAACCAATAAACCTTCATACTTTTAATGCTACTCCATCATTGCTCTCTGCTTCAACGGCAGGGTTAAAAGAAGAAAAGGGGAATTGGGTTCAGACAGCAATAAACAAGGGCCCTGACTTTTACAGTCTGAGAAACTGGTAAGTATGGGGATGATCTGTACAACACGTCAGATACTACTATAAGCTTGCTGGGCAGACTGGATGGACCATTTGGTCCTTTTCTGCTATCATTTCTATGTTTCTACTTATTTGGAGGTGTTACATCCAGAAATGAACTTCCTATGAATGAAAATCCACTTCACTAGGAGACCCTTAGAGACAAGAAAATCTCTATTATTTTATATTCGATACAGATACCATCAATATTGCCAGCCATATTTCAGTGGGAGACAGACCTTTGGACTATATAATTGTGTGTCAGAGATGATGGAGTTTGAACCTGTACATATGGTAGCTACTAAAGGCTGGAAACCTGCAGTGAAGTTATGGAAGTTTTGGGCCCTCCAGGGAGTCATATAATAGTTATACTTTATATTTCAGAGAAATCTAGACACTCCTATGCAGGATCCTCTTTTGACATGCACCAGGTGTTCTCCAAAAAGAGACCAACATATAAGCAGCACCAGGAAGACACAGTTTTGCTAGCCCAACACATTCCATGGCATCTACCTTGTGGAAATGATATTCTTCTGGCCTTTAATCCTGTTCTTATCCAAGTCTTCTTCCTGCCCATTTTCCCAGTGGCTCCTGCTCCTCCCCAATTCATTTCAGCAATACCTGTTCCTGGGTTTTCATATACAATTGGATCTACATCACCACCTCCCAGCCAGTGTCCAGCACCTGTCTCCATCATGACCCTTGGGCCTAGCTCTCACTGGAACAAAGTCTGATAGCATGGACTAGCCAAGTCTGGGCCTGGAGCTTCCAATAGTTGGAAAGACTTAATGAAAGTGATTCAAGTAATGCAGGCCCAGCTCAATATCTTCCAGCAAAAGTTGGATACTCTCCAAGCCACTAACTCTGGGCAAGACTGGAAGTGGTTCCCAGCCAGCCATCCATTCTAAGATCCATGTATGCTACTTCCTGAGAAGATTACAAGGAAGGAATATTGTGGGCTCATTTCAGTGATTCCATTCCTGGATGAAGCAACTCCGCTGATGAGTCAATTCCAGGATTCTTCAGCAAATTCAGTAATTTGGTTCCATGCTAAGCCAGTTCTTCCAACATCTTTTACAGGCTGAGCCAGCAGCTACTAAGGTGACTCCGTTTTTTTAAAAGACTATTGGACTGGCTTCTTACTGGTTCAGTTCCAGCAGTTAGAAAACCTCTATTTTAGGTGGTTCTAGCTCCAGTTGTCTCTACAGCTTCAATCCTGTTCCTGAACTGGTAATCTCAGCTCCAACTGCCTCAGCAGCAGCAGCACCAGATTCTGCATCAATTAATTTAGCACCAGCTTTCTGTACAGCTCCAGTTCCTGCACTGGAAAATACAGTGCCAGCAATCTCCAAAGTTCCAACTCCAGTTCCTACATTCGAGACCTCAGACTGAATTTCATATGTTGTCCATGGTGCACAATCATCATATTGTACCACATTTCATCCTCATTAGTGCTTCATACTTTTTAGTCATTCTGGGCCTACCTGAAGTAGAATGGCATGAGCCCCAAGTTAAATGAAGGCATGACAAATAATGTTTCCATCCAATTGGACTGTATATCCAATATAGAAGAAAAGAAAACAGACCCCCAAGGGGAATTCCTCAAAGGTCAAATATTGGTTGGTAACCAAAGAGGAAATTGTACAATTACCAGAGAAACACTCACAGTATACCGAGGAATTTGGTAAGGGAGCCGGAGCTATAGATGAGTTTCTTCCACACTGCACTGTTGTCCTTGATCCCAGCTTGTATTATGTCCAAGCCCAATTCTGGCTACATGACTATTTATTTATTTGAAAAGATTTGTTGACCATGACCTCCAAGGTTTGGGGTGGTTCACAATAAAATAAGAACATAAGAACATAAGAAATTGCCATGCTGGGTCAGACCAAGGGTCCATCAAGCCCAGCATCCTGTTTCCAACAGAGGCCAAAACCAGGCAATTACCCCAACACTAAGAAGAACCCATGCTACTGATGCAATTAATAGCAGTGGCTATTCCCTAAGTATAACTGATTAATAGCCATTCCTCCAAGAACCCATCCAAACCTTTTTTGAACCCAGCTACACTAACTGCACTAACCACATCCTCTGGCAACAAATTCCAGAGCTTTATTGTGCGTTGAGTAAATTAGATTATGGAACATTATATACATATAAAATAAAGTAACATTAAAATAACATCAACAATGAGTAGACATAAATTGGGTAATGGGGGACTACAGGCAGATTCAGGTAGAAGGTCATACCTGCGGACATAGTCAGACAGGTGAGATCATAAAAGGTCTTTGAAAGCCTGTTTAAATAGGTGATGTTGTAGGGCTTTCTTAAAAATTTTCTTGTTATTTAGAATTCTTACGGAGTTGGGTACGGAGTTCTATGAAATGGGGCCAGCAATAGAAAAGACCCATTCTCTTGTTATGTTGAGTCTTGTTGCTTTGGGGAAAGGGGTATGAAGGAGGAATTGGTTTTGGGATTGAAGGATTTGTGAAGGGATATAGAGGTGAAGAATTGCAGAGAACCAGGGACTGTTGTTGTCTTAAATGAGATTGTATAAAATGATTAAGATTTTGTACTTGATGCTCAGGAAATTGGTAACCAGTATAGTTTTAGCAGGCAGAAGAAATATGGTTACAAAGTTTGGTGTTAGTCAGGAGATATGCTGCTGCATTTTAAGAAAGCTGAAGAGGTTTAATTGAGGTAAGGAGAAGGCCGAGATACAGAGAATTGTAATAGTTGAGACCACTAAGATTTAGAGATTGCAATATTGTTCTAAAGGCTATTGGTTCAAAGAGAGGCTTAATGTGTCTGAGAAGACGTAGTTTATAAAATGTCAATTTGACTACTGATTTAATATGAGCTCTCATGTCAAGAAGAATGCCAAGGTGGCGGGCAGAGAAGGAAATCTTGATGGGTATATTGTTAACAGATATGGAGCTAAGGATGTCAAATGAGGAGCTGCTGAGTATTAAAATTTCTGTTTTAGAGAGATTCAAGGAGAGTTTGTTATAGAGTAACCATGATTTAATGGATGATAAGCACAAGGTGATAAACTGGGATGTGGAATGCCATGATTGCCAGGTAGGGAAATAGAGTTGGATATCCTCAGTGAACATACTTTCCTACAGGGAAAGTAGCTGACAAATAGGGGTGATGTAAATATTAAATAGAGCAGCAGAAAGGGCTGAACCTTGAGGTATGCCAGTGTGGAGAGGAAACTAAGAAGATGTATCAGAGTTTAAATGTACTTGCTGAAATCAATTATCTATGTAGGATGAGATCCATGACATGACAGATCTAGAGAAACCAATATACTTAAGGTGAGAAAGTAGATTTTCATGGTTGATGGTATCAAATGCAGCAGATAGATCAAGAAAGATGGATACATAAAATGTCCCAGAGTCATAGCTTAGGTGAATTGTATCGATAAGCGAAGGGATTCAATACTATGGTAGTGGTTAAATCTAAATTGATATTGATCAAGAAAGGAGTGTTCATTGAGATAGCCTTTAGAACTACAGATTCAATGGTTTTAGAAAGGAAAAGGAGGAAATGGGTTGATAGTTGTTGTAGTCAGTTGAGGAGACAGATGGATTCTTTAAAATTGGGGTAACAGCAGAAATTTTCAAGGAGTCTGGCATGGTACCAGTGGCTTGGGATAAGCTGACAATTTGGACGATGGGTAATACAATATCATCTTTGACTAGTTTGAGTAAAACAGTTGAGAAAGGGGTGAAAGCGCAGGATGTGGGTTTCATTTTAGAGATAATGTTAGCAACAAAGTCAAAGGAGTCCCAGGAAAAGCCTGGGTCGGCAAGTGGAATGGGAGTGATACTTGGAGGAAATGAGTCAATCAAATTTTGAATCTTACATTGAAAGTGATTTTCGAAGGATTCACATAGAACATGAGGGGATATGGCTTCCGGGTATTTACACTTAGTTGGGGGGGGGGGGGGGGGGGCAGGTAATAGATTTAATGGTGTTAAATAGTATTTTAGGGTTGTTGTCAGTCTCAATATGTTTAGAATATAATTAATTTTTTTCTGAGTTAACAGCAGCTCTGCAGTGGCAAGTTTAGCTTCAATTACAAGAATTACACCCACATTGCATTACTCAGAAAATAATTCCCCAACATCACAGAGAAACCAGAAGTCAAGAAAAAGGGATTCATTAGGCTCAGGTAGGACCCACAGTCACCCATTCTTGACAGATGGACAGCCAACAGGTACACCCTCCCACTCAAACAGGTCATTAAGAAATTATTTAAAATCCAGGAATACAGTGGGCTCTGGTAGAATTAGACCTGTGATGAGGAGACACACAATGTACCAAATGCAAAAAGAACAAAAAGCCTTCTCTATATTAGAAACTGAAGAAGTTCTTGAGAAAAACATTGAAGTGTTACCAGAAAAGAGAAAACAAACACAATGCATGCAGAATTTCAAGATCCATAACCAAAAGAAAAATCTAATTGAGATGGATAACTCTGTCAACAGTGGCACAACTGCAAAAGGAAAGAGTGAAGTGAATAACAAATCTCAAATAAAATCTCATAAGGAGTCCAGGAAAAGCAACAACCTTAAAGAGAGTACCTGGAAGGCTATGACCACAAATGCTCATAGTTTGGGAAATAAAATCCCAGATCTGCAGGCCCTAATGGCTGAGGCAGAATTGGACATTGTTGCTATCACAGAGACATGGTTCACAGAATCTCATGATTGGGATACAACAATACCAGGCTATAACTTGTTAAGGAAAGACAGAGAGGATAGAAAAGGGGGAGGTGTGGCTCTTTATATCAGAAACAACATCCAAGCATCTGAGCTGCAAGGAAGTTGGGGCAAGGAAGAAGCAATATGGGTCGACCTAAAAAAAGATGACGGAGCATCCATTTATATTGGAGTGGTTTACAGGCCTCCAAACCAAAAGGAAGAGCTGGACAGAGATCTGGTTGAAGACATCCATAAGATAGGTAAGAAGGGAGAAGTGGTGATCGTGGGTGACTTTAATATGCCAGATGTAGACTGGAAAATCCCATCTGCAGAAACTAAAAATAGTAGAGCAATAGTGGATGCCATGCAAGTATCTTTGTTCAAACAAATGGTGTTGGAACCCACGAGAGAAGGAACTATACTCAACTTAGTGCTCACTAATGGAGATAATGTCTCCGATGTCCAGGTGGGCACCCACCTCAGCACCAGTGATCATCAAACGGTATGGTTTAATATCACTAAAAGAATAGGGAAAAGAACCACAAAGACCCGAGTTTTACAGTTCAAAAACACGGACTTTGAGGAAATGGGTAAGAACCTGGAGGAAGAACTAAAAGGATGGGAGAATGAGAGAGATGTGGAGCAGCAGTGGACCAATCTAAAACGAGCAATCACCAAGGCAACTACTCTATATGTTAGAAATGTAAAGAAAAGCAAAAGAAAATTGAAACCTATCTGGTTCTCAAAGGAGGTGGCTGACAAAATTAAAGCTAAAAGAACAGCATTCAAGAAATATAAAAGATCCCAAAGGGAGGAACACAAAGAAGAATATTTGATTCAACTGAGGGAGACAAAGAAATTAATCAAGTTGGCAAAAAGTCAAGCGGAAGAGAGGATTGCCAAGGAGATAAAAAATGGTGACAAAACATTTTTCAGATACATCAGCGAAAAGAGAAAGGTCCAAAGTGGTATAGTGAAATTGAAAGGTGATAATGATCAATGTGTGGAGAGAGACGAAGAAATGGCAGAAATATTAAACAAATACTTCAGCTCTGTGTTCACTAAAGAAGACCCTGGAGAAGGACCATCTCTACACAACAAGAAACTGGAAGGAAATGGAATAGATGAAAATCCTTTTACAGTAGAAAATGTGTGGGAAGAGCTAAAGAACCTTAAAGTGGACAAAGCCATGGGGCCTGATGGGATTCATCCAAGGATATTGAGGGAGCTCAGAGATGTTCTGGCGGGTCCGCTGTGTGACCTGTTCAATAGATCCCTTGAAACGGGAGTGGTGCCGAGTGATTGGAGAAGAGCGGTGGTGGTCCCGCTTCACAAGAGTGGGAACAGGGAGGAGGCTGGCAACTACAGACCGGTTAGCCTCACTTCGGTGGTGGGAAAAGTAATGGAGTCACTGCTGAAAGAGAGAATAGTGAACTATCTACAGTCTGGAGAATTGATGGACCAGAGGCAACATGGATTCACCAGGGGAAGATCCTGTCAAACAAATCTGATTGACTTTTTTGACTGGGTAACCAAGGAATTGGATCGAGGAAGAGCACTCGATATCATATACTTGGATTTCAGCAAAGCTTTTGATACGGTTCCGCACAGGAGACTGGTCAATAAAACGAGAAGCTTGGGAGTGAGTGCCGAGGTGGTGACCTGGATTGCAAATTGGTTGACGGACAGAAGACAATGTGTGATGGTAAATGGAACCTTCTCTGAAGAGAGAGCGGTTTTAAGTGGTGTACCGCAAGGATCGGTATTGGGACCGGTCCTGTTCAATATCTTTGTGAGCGACATTGCGGACGGGATAGAAGGTAAGGTTTGTCTTTTTGCGGATGACACTAAGATCTGCAACAGAGTGGACACACCGGAAGGAGTGGAGAGAATGAGACGGGATCTAAGGAAACTGGAAGAGTGGTCGAAGATATGGCAGCTGAGATTCAATGCCAAGAAGTGCAAAGTCATGCATATGGGGAGTGGAAATCCGAATGAACTGTATTCGATGGGGGGGGAAAGGCTGATGTGCACGGAGCAGGAGAGGGACCTTGGGGTGATAGTGTCTAATGATATGAAGTCTGCGAAACAATGCGACAAGGCGATAGCAAAAGCCAGAAGAATGCTGGGCTGCATAGAGAGAGGAATATCGAGTAAGAAAAGGGAAGTGATTATTCCCTTGTACAGGTCCTTGGTGAGGCCTCACCTGGAGTACTGTGTTCAGTTCTGGAGACCGTATCTACAAAAAGACAAAGACAAGATGGAAGCGGTACAGAGAAGGGCGACCAGGAAGGTGGAGGATCTTCATCGGATGACGTACGAGGAGAGATTGAAGAATCTAAATATGTACACCCTGGAGGAAAGGAGGAGCAGAGGAGATATGATACAGACTTTCAGATACTTGAAAGGTTTTAATGATCCAAAGGCAACGACAAACCTTTACCATAAGAAAAAAATCAGCAGAACTAGGGGTCACGATTTGAAGCTCCAGGGAGGAAGATTCAGAACCAATGTCAGGAAGTATTTCTTCACGGAGAGGGTGGTGGATGCCTGGAATGCCCTTCCGGAGGAAGTGGTGAAGACCAGAACTGTGAAGGACTTCAAAGGTGCGTGGGATAAACACTGTGGATCCATAAAGTCAAGAGGCCGCCAATGAAGAGTGGGTGACTCGCCAGAATGATGGCTACTGCCTGGACACAATACCCTTATTCAATAAACATACACATGGTTACTGTGACTCCAACATCACTCTAAGCTTCAACAGCAAGAGGAAATGTGGAAAAAAGGATTTGCACTCACAAAGCTGGGAGTAGCTGGCTTGTTACGGCGGTTACTACCCCAAACCAAATGTGCCTGATACTTCACTTTCGATGCACATCCAGCATAGCTCTCTGCTCCAACGGCAGGGGAAAAGAAAAACTGATACTTCACGCATACCCAGCATAGCTTCAACGGCAGGGGAGAAGAAAAAAGGATTCACACTCACAAAGCGGGGAGTAGCTGGCTTGTTACGGCGGTTACTACCCCAAACCAAATGTGCCTGATACTTCACTTTAGATGCATATCCAGCATAGCTCTCTGCTTCAACGGCAGGGGAGAAGAAAAACAACCAATAAGGGCTGTATAACATAGTCTGGGTTAAAACAAATAAGCATGGGTGTAGCTTGCTTATTGCGGCGGTTACTACCCCTACTACCCCCTAACTAATCAAGCTTGATATTTCACTTGGATGCAGCTCCATCACTGCTCTCTATATTAATGGTGGGGGAGGAAGGGAAATAGAACCAAGAGCTAAAAGAAACAGATAAGTATGAGAGAAAAAATGTGTGAAGCTTGCTGGGCAGACTGGATGGGCCGTTTGGTCTTCTTCTGCCGTCATTTCTATGTTTCTATGTTTCTATGTTTCTAATTGAGCAAGGGCATTTGAACTGTGTTTTTTCCACTTGTACTCCACTTGGCGTAGTTTTAGTTTATGTATGGTGAGGGTGTGAAAAAAACAATAAGCTAAAAGTCTGCTAGTTATATTGTCACAAATGGTTATTTTTTTATATTTTGATGATTATATTCTATTTTTTATTTTTTATGTAGGACCAACCTATACAAAGCCCTTAACCCAACAGAATAAGGGAAAATCTATGTGAGTCCAATTTAATCTATTTTTTAATTTTTTTTCAATGCCACAAACTAGAGTCATTAATCATTCACCAACATTATAATCAGTGAGTACAGTGAGTTCAAAATAAATCAAATACAAAAAAAGTTCTACTTAGCTTGAAAACTCCAGTAATAAAAAAAAACACCTCGACAAGGATCCTTGTTTCGAGCAATGTCTGCATCAAGAGGTTAATATATCTGCAACACTCATTGATGTTATTTTTTATATTTCGTTGATTATTTTCTATTTTTTATATAGGACCAATCTATAGAAAGCCCTTAACCCCTCAGAATAAGAACAAATCTACGCAGGTCCAATTTAATCTTTTTTTTTTTTCATTGTCACAAACTAGAGTCATTAATCATTCATCAACATGATAATTAGTCAGTATAGTGAGTTCAAAATATTTCAAACACAGAAATGCTGTACTTAGCTTTGAAAACTTAAGTAACAAAACACCATGACAAGGATTCTTGTTTCGAATAATGTCTGCATCAGGTGGTTAATACTCTATCCATAACAATTACTGATGGTCTGTCCTGTCGGTGTTTGAACCAGCACTGAAAAACATGAAGGGTGTGAGTAAACCATGGCCCATAGATAAAGGGCAGGAAACCTTGATGATGATCTCACATTGGATGCAGGGTTCCAGGGAAATGGGCAACAGCTGAAATTGAAAGGAAATACAAAGTAAGCATATACAGCAAAAATCCAAGCAGCAAGCAATGAGTGGAAGGCAGTTGTGTGACTGAGTGTGCCCTTGATGATGATGTCAAAGTGGGGGGTGGTATTCTCGGGGGGAGGTCAGCAGGAGTCCGTAGAAAAAGGCAGGAGCCCTTGATGATAATGTCATAGTGGGGGTAGAGTCCGGGGGGAGGTCATCAGCAGCTCATAGATAAGGGGCAGGAGCCCTTAATGATGATGTCACAGTGGGGGATGGAGTTCCAGGGGTGTTGGCAGCAGTTTGTAAAGAAAGGGCAGGAGCCCTTGATGATGATGTCACAGAGGGGAGTGGGGTTCCAGGTGAGTCAACAGCAGCTCATAGATAAAGGACAGGAGCCCTTGATGATGTCACAGTCGGGAATGGGGTTCTGGGGGGGGGGGGGGGGTCATCAGCATCCTGTAGATAAAGGGAAGGAGGCCTTAATGATGATGACATCACATGGGGGGGGGCTTCCACAAGATGGACTTGGGATCCTGGGAATACTTGAGGTATCAAATATCAAGCCTAAGTGAACCCTGGGGCATTTAAAATGCAACTTTTCTCATCCCCCATCTAGGTTGGGAGACATTTGTCAGAAAAAATGGGGTTTGAACCTAAGGCTCTGGTAGCTGCAAGCTGGAAACCTGTAGCAAAGCAATGAAGAATGCCAGTTTTTGAGGGAGTCAGAGAATAGTATATATTTGAAAGAGCAAGACATACCTCTTCAGGCTCCTCATTGGTCGAGCACTGGGTGTGCCCCAAATTGAGACCAACATATAAGCAGCACCAGGAAGGTATACCTTTGCTGGTCCAACAAATTCCTTGCCATATGCCCCATGGAAACCCTATTCCTCTGGCCTTCAATCCTATTCCTGCCTGACTTATCCCAGATACTCCTAGTCTTGTCCAGTCATCCCGATCTGAGCTGTCCATAAGGGGTTGCAAAGAGGAATGACCATCTTGGGCCCTTCACTTTGGTAGCCATATCCCCAACACTAAAAATTCAGTTGTAAGGCCTCACTTCTCTTGATTCTCCCTGGGACCTGTGCCCTTCTAAGATCAGCCATCCCAGTGACTCCTATTACAGCTCAAGTTCTCCTTGTGACTCCTGTTCTTGATCAAGTCATTCCAGAGACTCCTGCCCAAGTCTTCTCAGCAGCTCCTGTTTTCAACTCCCCATCTACCATCATGCCTACATCACCAGCTCACAGCTCCTGCTCAGCACATGGGCTTTACCACAATTATGGGGTCTAGACCCTCTAGGTACAGTACCTCTTCACTGGGGCAAAACCTGACGTACTGATCCACAGTGAGCTCAGACATAGACACCAACTGCTTAATTTTAGGGCTTGACATTTGATCTATCCACAAGTCAAAGGCATTCATATTGGATACTTCCAATAGGTTAGACAATGAGATCCCCTCCCAAAAAGACTTCAAGGAAATTAATTTTAGATTTTCCCTTCGTTTTTGCCTTAACATGAGAATTTTAAAGATGTTGGGGTAGATTTTACAAATCTACACGTGCGCGTACTTTTGTTCGCGCACCAGGCACGAACAAAAGTACACGGGATTTTATAAGATGCGCGCGTAACCACGTGTATCTTATAAAATCCGGGTTGGCGCGCGCAAGGGGGTGCACATTTGTGAGCCCTGTGCACGCTGCCAGTTCCCTCCGAGGCCGCTCCAAAATCGGAGCGGCCTCGGAGGGAACTTTCCATTCACCCCCCCGCACCTTCCCCTCCCTTCCCTCCCTAACCCACCCCCCTGGCCCTATCTAAACCCCCTCCCTACCTTTATCTTAAAAGTTACTACTGCCTCCGGGCAGTAGTAATGCACGCCCCCAGACCACCCACACACCCCCAAACACACCCCCGATCCTAAGCCACGCCCCTACCACCCCTTTTTGCAAGCCCAGGGACTTATGCGTGTCCCGGGGCTTGTGCGTTCCGCCCGGCCTATGCAAAATAGGCTTGGCGCGCGCAGGGGGGATTTAAAACATAGAAACATATAGAAACATAGAAATGACGGCAGAAGAAGACCAAACGGCCCATCCAGTCTGCCCAGCAAGCTTCACACATTTTTTCTCTCATACTTATCTGTTTCTTTTAGCTCTTGGTTCTATTTCCCTTCCTCCCCCACCATTAATGTAGAGAGCAGTGATGGAGCTGCATCCAAGTGAAATATCTAGCTTGATTAGTTAGGGGGTAGTAGGGGTAGTAACCGCCGCAATAAGCAAGCTACACCCATGCTTATTTGTTTTAACCCAGACTATGTTATACAGCCCTTATTGGTTGTTTTTCTTCTCCCCTGCCGTTGAAGCAGAGAGCTATGCTGGATATGCATCTAAATTGAAGTATCAGGCACATTTGGTTTGGGGTTACGCACGTACCTTATGCGCGTAACCCTTTTAAAATCCGGCCCAAAATTTCTAGGGATCATCCATATTAACAGCCAAACAGATCACTGTGGGTGGCAGCCATCTTGGATATTGTTCATCCTATTTTTTTAGCCTCTTTCCTTTGTCACACTTGCTCCAAGCATATAAAGAATTGCTCAGTAAGGATCTGCATTTATTTGAAACAACATAAAGAATGTCAACAACATTGTCTATGTTGTTCTTGTCATTTTAGGTTTTCTCTTCTTTCAGTTTTAGCACATACTTAATAAATAAAACAAATAAAAAGAGAAATTATAACAATAAAAATTGACCCCCAAATGGCTCAAAATGACATGAAATAACATTGTTTGGCCTCTACCCCCATATTGCTCAGTTTGATCTTACTCACTCATTTCTGTTCTATAATTGCAGGGAAGATTGGGTTCAAAATGCTCAGAACTATTAGTAAGCTAAATTCCAATGAAAATAACCAGAATAGATCATTTCTTTGTATTTCAGCATGAACTGAATCCATGTTGTGGTCATGCTTTCCTATTCTAGATTGTTTGAGAAAGCAATCTTCTAAAATCACTGACTTGAAGAGTGTTAAATAAAAAATAAAATCATGCTAATCTTTACTAAGGGCCAGATTTTGAATTGTTTACGTACGTGGCCGGGCCTTACGTGCTCCGGGCCAATATTCAAAAGGCTTAGCCACGCATGTAAACCCCCGGGATGCGTGTAAGTCCCAGGGTTATCGAAAGGGGCAGTCCAGGAGGTGGGGCGGGACGGGGCTAGAGGCGCCGGGCACAACGGCCATTTGCTGCTGTGCTCAGAAGCAGGAGCAAAATGTAGGATAAAGAATGTGGGGGGATTTAGGTTAGGGATGGGGGGAGGGCAGGATAGGGGAAGGGAAAAGGAGGTTAGGCTAGGAGGGTTGGGAAGTTCCCTTGAGGGGAACTGGGGAAGGCCCCGATGCGTCACCATGCAAATTTGCATAATTATTCCCTCCCCTTGAGCGAGCTGACCCATGCACGCACTAGCGCGCACATGTTATAAAATTGCGCGTCCATGTGTGTGCACCAGGTAGTGCGTGCGAAATGTTTTAAAATCTACCCCTAATTCTTTTGCTTATTATTTCTATAGCACTATATTATAATGTACATATACATTTAAAAGATATTCCTTGCTTGATGAAACTTATAATCTAGCCAATACAACAAAACTATAGAGCCGAACCAATTTAGAGGATCAATTACCATGCCAATATTTTTTATTGTTGGAGGGATAAAATATTGCTGTGGCATTCCATTGTTAATTGGCCATTCCTTGCAAAAATATTGAGGTGGTATTCCTGTGATTTTTCCACAAGAAAAAATATTGCAGAGATATGTGAAATATTGCGCAATGGTGGACCCCTTTGTCCGAGGCCACCATAGTCTCAAAGGGCTGGCAGTGGCCCAAAATGCCCCTTTAACTATGTCAAATACCCCATCAAGGAAGAACTCACCCATCCACCCCGCTATCTGTGAAGGTGGCCCATAGTTAAAGAAATTTTAAAAATTGCTCAAAATGTCATATGATCATGCCTAACTCCTTCCAAACCCTCCCCTTTAAAGAAAATGCTCCCCCAGCTTCAACCCTCTCTGGGTGCTTCCCCTGAAGGCATCCTAGCCGCACACCTTCCAGTCCCTGGCCCTGTCATACATTAGAAGAACTTCCTACTGTGTAGTTAGTTGCCCTGCAGCCCCAGAAAGCTCCCTTAAGTTAAGTCCCTGGTGTCTAGTGAACAACCCACTCATCAGACCTTACCTTCTAGTTCACCACTCCGTATACCTTTGATGACATCCCAGGTATCTAGTGAGGCCCAGAGTGCATTCTAGAGTCTGGGCCAGTCGACACCACTCTTTCAAAATGGCACTAGCTGATTTTTGCCACATCACATGACAATGATATTGCATATGTCATTTCTTGTTGTCTTCAAAACACAACAATAGAAAAAAACAAAAAATTAATGGACAGATTTTCGAACCTCAGGCTGTGCGCACACAGAGACCATTTCAGAAATAGCCCGGCCACGTGCGCATTTCTTGCTATGCGCAGAAGTGCCAGGCCATCGAAAAGGGGCTGGCCGGGGGCGGGGTCTGGGTGAGGTGGGGGTCTAGCCGGGACAGCGCCATTAGATGCTGGAGTGCAGAATTTACTTCTGCTGCAAAGGAGCAGTAAGTAAGAAAACAAAAAATGTACACTAGCTAGGTAGGAGTTAGGAGTCAGGGAGGAGAGGGAAAAAAGGAGACAGAGTAGGAAGGGAAAATCCTACTCATGTCGCCATGCCTATTTTTGTAAAACCCTCCCCCCATGCGGACGCCGACATTAACATCGGCTGCACATGTGCACGCGGGAACCATATTTATAATATGCACACAGCAATGCGTGCAGGTTATAAAATTGGTGCGTCCATGTGCACATACCGGGAACCATGCACACATGGGCGTGCGCCTGCGGGTTTTAAAATTGACCTTTTAATGTTTTGTCTTTTCTCATTTAATGTGCACTATGTCTGCATAGTGCACACTATTCAGATACAATGCACACAATTTCCACAACTTAGCAAATTTTAAAAAAATAAGGGAAAACATTAACGAAAATAAAAATCAACCCCCAAACGACATGATATCATTTTTTGGCCTGCACACCCCTAGTGCTAAGATCCTTGATAACATTTTAGTGAGCAGATGGTAAACTATAATATTTAAGCTCATGCTAATGATCATAATCTGTTAAAAATTAAAGTATAATGAGCTCATGTGAATTATCTTCTTATTCACTAATTAGCAACCACATGCTATCTCCCAAAATGTACCACCCAATCTGGACCACATGTTAGGCACTGACTGCACATACTATAAAAGCCACCTTCTTGCCAGAGGCAATTTATTGCAGACATGGGTTTTTTTGTTTTTTGCAGAAGGAAATGCAGAGATATTCTGTGGGGACAGGCACTGAAGGGGATGATTAAGGCTGGGTGGGTTAAACATTGATGGAAAGGTGGATTGAGCAGAGGAGCAGAGAATAAACTAAAGACTGAATGAGAGAGAATAGAAAGCACCAGATATTTAACAAGTATACCCATAAACACACACACACACACGCAATGTAAAGAAAACATTTGGAAATTTTGTGGGGATGAGCAGGCCCAATATTTTCATTTTGGATCATTTTAATTTTGAAAGCCTGGCACGTGCATCAACTAGAAGTTGTGTGAAGAAGTCGAGCTTACATGCACTGACCACATTTTAAAAGCTCCCAGATATGCACATTAAGGACTAGATTTTCTAACCTACGCACGGGTGGAGATTTGTGCGCACAACCCAGCGCATACAAATCTATGCCCGATTTTATAACATGCACCTTGCACGCACCGAGCCCTAGGGGAGCCCCGATGGCTTTCCCCGTTCCCTCCGAAATTGGAGCGGCCTTGGAAGGAACTTTCCTTTCGCCACCCCCCCCCCCCCCGCACCTTCCTCTCCCTTCCCTTATCTTACCCACCCCCCAGCCCTACCTAAATCCCCCCTACCTTTATTATTTAAGTTGCGCCTGCCTCTGGGCAGGTGTAGGTTGAGCGCGCTGGTTGGCGATCCTCTGGCCATGCCCCGCCCCAGACCGCCCACTCTCCGCCCCTTTTTTCAAGCCCCTGGACATTCGCGCATCCCGGGGCATGCACGCGTTGCCAAGCCTATGCAAAATAGGCTCAGTGCGTGCAGGAGCGGGTTTTCGGCGTTATGCGCGTAACCCCGAAAACCCGCCCCAATGTGTCTCCCATCCTGTTTGAAGGAGGGACCTCGGCTGTCTTCAACATTCATATACTGAAACATGCTGGTTACTGATCCGTTAAAGGGGTACCTCAGCCTGTGATTTCCAATTTTTTTTTATCAGGACCAAAGAACTCTGTACCTGTTTAGTGTTTAACCTTCACACTCCCTCTTCAGTATAACCATATTTACAGTGCGTGTTTATGAAATATTTAAAACAGTTCTAGCTCTGTCTGTTTCACTCTATTTCCTTCATGCTAGCGAAGGACAAGATGGCTACCATTTTGACCTACCACAAAAATGGCCATGGCATTTGCATAGGATTTCTAAAGATTAGAACAATCAGGGCTTGGTGGCAATGAAGTGTGGATCAGAAAAGCAAAGGGAATTGAATGGCACTCTCTCAATCTGATGACACAGCCGGAGAAAAAGGAAGCTTTACTTTACCTGAAATTTTTACTTTTGGCTTAGATGTTGTACATCTCCTCTCCATCTGTCACAGTAAATGCAGAAAAATGTTTTATCTGCTGTTATAATCAAAACAGTATTAAGACAGGATGACACATTTTTATTATTAAGGAAACACTCTTCTAGCATAAAATGCTGAATATGACCCTGTACGTGATGCTCTAAAAAGAAAATATCTGAGCAATATACATTTTCCAAGATGGATCACTGCTTTCCACATTCTCTTTCAGTAGTAATTTATTTCCTACAAGGCGCTGATCCTTGCTTGTAACCTTGAACCCCTGGTCAGTAAATAATCACTGAATTCCCTCTTTAGCTCTTCTTGTTAAAGCAGTTAAGTTTAATATCTGTCCAAACCTCTAGAAATATTCGTGATTTATAGATTCTACAACACTTCACTGTGTGTTACAGTTTATGGCAATTTGTGTCATTAAACAGATTACACAAATTGCCATTAACGGATGTAATGTACTATGCAAAGCTGAAAGCATGAAGAGAATGCTATTTTTTGTTTTCTCTTCTGCATGTTTGCATTGCTTTATAGCATATTTTCCCGATTAAGTTAATGAAAATGTGCATCATTAGGGTGTACTGAATATATATTTTTTTTTATTCTACAATTTCTTGTCCTTTTATTGCTTCTTTGGTGTTTTTTTTTTAACCCCCATCACTGGCATACCTTTCCTCTAAATTAACCAGCAAATCAGGTGAGACCTTGTCAGTGTCATTGATATGCTTGAAAATTGACTGCTAGGGTATACCATGCCATGGTCTCTCATTCTATCCTCTGGGAGAGAGCAAATTATCTCTGATGTGTGCTCAGCTGAAGAATACCCAAGAGAAGGAAATGTATGTAGTTTGCTACCAGTGAATACAATGTAGGGAACAGTAATATATGCATGCATTCTTAACTCACAGAGGATGACAGCTCACTCTGGAGTGATTTTATCCAAAAATAAAGGGAAGGGTTGACATTACCATACTCATTCTCTATGCTATCTCTAAGAATGCAATACATTAACCTTAATAACGGTTTTGCTCTACTTGCTGGATCATATTTATGGGCTTCCTTATTTTTATTGAAGAATGTGTATATTCATTCCTGAAAAATGGAATTCATTCCTTCTCGTTCAATAATCCATACAGTACCATTACGATACGATTGTTATTTTTACCCATATCGCCTCTAATATTCTGAACATACAGCTCCATAGTGCAGCAGCTTCCCAGAGACCAAACAATCTATGCAGTTGCCTCTTTCAAAGGAGATGACTATTTTCGAAACTATTTTACTCAATTCAATAGGGATTGAGGCACATAAAATGCCTGTCTGAAAATTGCACGCGGAATCTTAACTACGTTTAGGAGATGAATTCCTGAAGGCATGTGTTGGATCGGGGGTCAATAAACAAAACACGTGGGCTGTATTTGTGTGATTTTCTGAAGAAACTCTACCAAATAAAAAGCAGGTGAAATGTCCACAGGTACTTTGGTGCCTGCAGCTTGTCTCAAAGTGAAAGTGCATGCATACCTTCTCTTGGAAAACTGGTGGGAAAAGGGTGCATGGACTTTGTTACAATGTGGGCTCTTTGAATATTGCCCCCCCTCCCCCAAAAGTGCAGTCATCTTGGGATCATGGACAATAAGTTGCTATCATATTGAGCTTACTAACCAAACCCCACAACCAAAAAGACCACAAAACAGCAGCATTTAACGGAAAGATTAAATTGGAGGTGTCTGTGGGGGGAGGAGAATTCCTGAGCATTTCCATGCCCAATAGCCATGAAACTGGAACCAAAGTCAATAATTGTCCCATAGTTGCTCAAATATTGAATGGTCCATTATAAAGATTTTGAAATAATGTACTTTTTTTTTTTTTAATTTTACTGGACAGCAATACTTTTTAAAGGACATTGTAAAAGATGTTGTGTTACAGCACATGAGCGTTTGAGACCAAACAGGTCCCTTCTTCAAGTACCATCAGCATTGCGCTTTTTTTTTTTTTTCTTTTCAGCTGGGTAAATTGCCAATTCAGGCAATGGTTAACTGTGAGATCTTATTTATTTATATAGTTACACTTTTCGCTTCATTGCCAAAAAAGTAGTTTGAGGTGGAGCAAAACAATCAAATACAATAAAATTTAAAAACAGACAACATGAAATCTAAAATCATATAAATTTAACATCAAACAAAGAGACTTTCAAGTGTTTGAGGACTTTGGATTTGTAGTATCAGCCCTTTTGGTTGGCAGGTTGCATATATGGGTGTAGATCTTCAAATACAGCCAGTTAAGTGAATTTGCCGGGAAAGACTTTTCTGGCTAACCCACAAGGGATATTCTGCAGCATGGCTATGCCACTGAATATTCCCAAATAAATAGTAGTTAGCAGGATAAATCTTATTCGGCTAACTTTAGATCTGCTATTGAGTAAGTCTAACTTAAGAACATAAGAACATAAGAAATTGCCATGCTGGGTCAGACCAAGGGTCCATCAAGCCCAGCATCCTGTTTCCAACAGAGGCCAAACCAGGACACAAGAACCTGGCAATTACCCAAACACTAATCTGGTTATCTTAAAGGGATACGTTTGAATATCACTACTTAACCAGATAACTGCTTGATTCACTAAGGGGTAGATTTTAAAAGAAGCGCGATCAGCCTACTTTTGCTTGCGCATCAGACTCAAGCAAAAGTACGCTGGATTTTAGTAGATACGCGTGGAGCCGCGCGTATCCACTAAAATCCTGGATCGGCGCGCGCAAGGCTATCGATTTTGTATAGCCTGCGCGCGCCGAGCCGCGCTGCCACCCCCCGAAATCGGAGCGGCCTCGGAGGGAACTTTCCTTTGCCCTCCCCTCACCTTACCCTCCCTTCCCCTACCTAACCCACCCACCCGGCCCTGTCTACACCCCCCCTTACCTTTGTCGGGGGATTTACGCCTCCCGGAGGGAGACGTAAATCCCGCGCGCCAGCGGCCTGCTGCGCGCCGGGCCGCGCCCTGGGGGCGGGTACGGAGGGCGCGGCCACGCCCCGGACCGCCCCGGGCCGTAGCCACGCCCCCGTACCCGCCCCCCAAAACGCTGCCGACACGCCCCCGAAACGCCGCGACGACCGGGCCCGCCCCCCCGACACGCCCCCCTCCGAAAACCCCGGGACGTACGCGAGTCCCGGGGTCTGCGCGCGCCGGTAGGCCTATGTAAAATAGGCTTACCGGCGCGCAGGGCCCTGCTCGCGTAAATCCGCCGGGTTTTGGGCGGATTTTACGCGAGCAGGGCTCTGAAATCCGCCCCTAAGGCTTTTCTCCCATTGCGTGTCTATGGGAAAATACCTTGATGAATCAGTCCCTTATAATAAAGCTCTGGAATTTGTTGCCAGAGGATGTGGTTAGTGCAGTTAGTTTAGCTGGGTTAAAAAAAGGTTTGGATAATTTCTTGGAGGAAATGTCCATTAACGGCTATTAATCAAGTTTACTTAGGGAATAGCCACTGCTATTAATTGCATCAGTAGCATGGGATCTTCTTAGTGATTGGGTAATTACCAGGTTCTTGTGGCCTGGTTTGGCTTCTGTTGGAAACGGGATGCTGGGTTTGGTCTGACCCAGCATGGCAATTTCTTATCTTCTTATGTTCAGGATAAATAGCTTCTTCTCAGAATGCCTGTATCCCACTCACCACTTATCCGGCTAACTACTTAAGCCAGATAAGTAATTAACCAGCTAAGTGGTGGCCATTGAATATTGGCCTCATTATACATTTTACACTGTTCTGAAATGCTACAAATTTTGACCTCTCTGGGAAATTGAGTATAAAATCAGTTTGATTTTCAAAGGTTTTGTCTGGGTAACTTTTGGAGTTACCCAGATAAATCTTAAAATTTGAATTTCCTGCCCCTTTCACCGGTTGAAATTTTATCTGGATAAATCATTGCCCAGCTAAAATTTAGCCAGATTAAAAGAGGGAGAAAGAGTGTGTGGAAGGTGTTGGGGAGGAAAGCCTTTTCAGTGGTGCAACTAAAATATATCTCTCTAGCACAGATTTCCATAGGGATGTGCATTCGTCTTGGTTCGGCCACCCCGAAAAATGATGCAAAATTTTGGGAAAATTCACTCCAAGATGAGATTTGGGTAAGGTTCTCTCAACCTAGCTTGATGGACTCTCTACCTGGGTAACATCAAGCTAGGTTGAGAGAACATTGCCCAAATCTCATCTTGGAGTGAGTTTCCTCACTCCGAAGGCCAGCAAATCTTCACAAGAGACCACTGTTCTGTTCGTAGGTATCACATAGAATGTCAAAGTGGCCCCTAACCCCCTACACTCTTACCTAATCCCCACCTCGAGTTACTAAGTGGCCCTACCATAGGGATACAAATACCTACCTATGGGCCATGATATTATAGCCAGTCTCTCTCTCCCAGGATCATTAAACATGGTCCCCCAGTGGTTGAATGCAGGAAATACAACAGGTCTGGCACTTATCACAGATTCTGAAATGGTATTGCAATTTGTGCTAACATAGCTCTTCACACAGGTAATTAGCAATACATGCTATATTAACATGCCCCTTTTGCTATCGCATGCGGTACTTATCGCATTTTGATAAATCCAGGCCTAAGAAATCAAGTTCTTTTGAAAATATAAGGATTATGTTAATAGACTTGTCCTTAGAAATGGTCTGGCTTCTCCATAGAAGTGGTTTTATTTTTTCTCAAAAAGAGAGTATTCAGGTAACAGGAGGGAATGATTCTGCCCATAATAAAACTAGTCAGTGTTTCATTGAACTGGTTGAGCTGGAGTACTTGCCCTGACTTTAAGTCAGTTGTTTAAAATTTAATACTAGGGGAAACACCCCTAAAATGGCCGGCTGAGAAGCCATGCTGGCGAGAAGCTCCTGACGTTTCCCTTGTTTAAGCTTACCTTATGCCACACACGAAGCGCAAAGCGAGGGTACAGGGAGGAAAAAAGTACCTCTACCCTGTTGGATTCTATACAACTCCACATAGGGAGTTTTTTTGTGTCTCAACCACCACAGGACGCCGAGTGAGCAGGTCAATGAAGGGACGGCAAGGGAACATCTTTAAGCCATGGATCTCCTATCAGACCAGCACCACCAGGTCGGGGCGAGGAACAAAGACATTGGTGACTGCAGAACCATCAGGTGAATCCCAAGGAGGGATAGGCACGGTCTGGAAGAGTTTAACACCTGTAGGACTTACCATCGTGGGCGAATCGACAGCCCCTCCAGAGTATTGGATGTGAGGGACTGAGGAATGTCGGAATGCTGAGTCATCTGGCCTGGGTAATGTTGCCAATGTAGCAGAGAGAGGAGGAGGAGAGGGTTCCGGAAACTGTAAAGCTGGAAAGTATATTGCAGTCTTCTTCAGAAGTGACACTTTTCACTATTTGGATTGCATTGCAATCATTGGAAAAATCTATAATTGTACTCACTGAAAAGTTGTTGATACTAAAAATCAAGTACTTCAGAATACAAATGGATTGATTCAACAAAATAGTTGCTTATTAGAAATTCAACAAAATAGTTGCTTATTAGAAATCAAACACCTCCTTACCAGCTTAAACCTAGTCCTTAATGCGTCGAAAACGGAATATCTCCTTATAGCACCTGAAAACAACATCACGCTCTCAAAGCCACCTACCCTCCTACAAACCACCCATGTAAGAGATCTAGGAGCCATCCTAGATAACCGTCTTAACCTCAAACCATTCATAAACCGAACTACAAAAGACTGCTTCCACAAATTACATATTCTGAAAAGAATAAAGCCACTTTTCCACGCGCAAGATTTTAGATCAATCCTGCAAGCAATAATCTTCTCCAAACTAGATTATTGCAATTCTCTACTACTAGGCCTCCCAGCTTCTTACACCAAGCCTTTACAAATGGTACAGAACACAGCAGCTAGAATACTTACAAACTCCAGGAAAATCGACCATATCTCCCCCATCCTCAAAGACCTTCATTGGTTACCGATCCACTTCAGAATTATGTACAAAAACCATCATGATTATCTACAAGAACATCCATCAACACACTCAACTTGACTTACAAATCCCTTTTAAAAAATACACAGCCGCCAGACCCATCAGGGAACATTACAAGAATCACTTCAGGTACCTCATGCCAAAACTTACCAACATAAATCCTACAGTTCAAGAGCTCTTTCATCAGCAGGTCCAATCCTTTGGACTCCATCCCCACCGGACTTAAGACAAGAACCATGCGCTCCAACTTTTAGGAAGAGACTAAAAACGTGGCTTTTTAAAAAAGCGTTCCCAGAACTGGATTAAATTCCCCACCCATCAGCACAAACACAAAGTTAGTGAACTGTAATAAACCCACTAACTTCATACGCAGTCACAGCATCTTATTATTATAATTCACAACAGCATCATATTTGATCATTTTTGCTACTCATCTATATTTTTATAATACTATACATATTTATTAATTGATACAGTTGGCTAAAATGTTAATATTCTTCCTTCAATTTCCTCCCCCTTTCAGATCCTAGTTATTTTTCCTTGTTTTTTGTAACTTCTCACATCCTAAATATTGTTATTATATCTGTTAAGTTTCATTCTATATGTGACGTTGAATTGGGAAATGTTTTACTATGTTACTCTCTGCCTTTACTCACATTGTTAATTGTAAACCGGGTTGATGTGATTCCTATCATGAAACTCGGTATAATAAAAATAATTAATAAATAAATAAATAAATAAATAAATAAATAAATAAAATTCAAAACTTGAGTTGGTGGAGGGACGATTGAAGGAAGTAGAAAAAATACAAGTTAAATTAGTACAGAAGGAGACAGAGGTGGATAAGAGACTTGAGAAAATAAAAAATAATATGAGATCACACAATTTAAGATTCTTAAATTTTCCAGTTTTGAGGAATATTTCCCCTGTTATGTAACTCAGATCTTGAAAATTACGGAGGAGTTAAAACCTGTAGTGACAAAAGCATTTTTACCTTCCATATACTGAATCTAATCATGAAAACATGGAGGAACAAATATTACCTGATTTAACTACGCTGCTTGAATCCTCACAAGAAATGGTGGTGACACAAAGGAGACCGTTATTGATCTCCTTTGCATTCCTTATGGACCAAAATAACATATTCAAACATTTCTTCAGAAATAGTTAAGCCATTTTCTTTGGGCAAAAAATATGGGGGTAGATTTTTTAAAACTGCGCAATCGCGTACTTTTGTTTGCGCAGCAGGCGCAAACAAAAGTATGCTGGATTTTATAAGATACGCGCGTAGCCGCGCGTATCTTCTAAAATCCTGGATTGACGCGCGCAAGGCTGCCGATTTTGGGCAGCTGGTGCGCGCCGAGCCGCGCAGCCTGCCTCCGTTCCCTCCGAGGCCGCTCCGAAATCGGAGCGGCCTCGGAGGGAACTCTCTTTCGCCCTCCCCTCACCTTCCCCTCCCTTCCTCTACCTAAACCACCCCCCCGGCCCTATCTAAACCCCCCCTACCTTTATCCATGGATTTACGCCTCCCGGAGGGAGACGTAAATCCACACGCGCCAGCGGGCTGCTGGCGTGCCGAGACCCGACCCGGGGGCAGTTCTGGAGGGCGCGGCCACGCCCCCGGAACGCCCCGGCCCGAAACCATGCCCCCGGGCCCGCCCCCGAAACGTCACGCCCCGCCCCCAAAATGTCGCATCGTTCGGCCCCACCCCCGACACGCCCCCTTCCAAAAACCCCGGGACCTACGCACGTCCGGGGTTCTGCGCGTGCCGGTGGCCTATGGAAAATAGGCTCGCCAGCGCGCAAGGCCCTGCTCACGTAAATCCGGGCGCTCCCGGACCCCCGCTGGACTTTTGGCAAGTCTTGTGGGGGTCAGAAGGGTCCCCAAGAATTGCCAAAAGCCCCTGGTGGTCCAGTGGGGGTCCGGGAGTGATCTCCTGCACTCGGGCCATCGGCTGCCAGTAATCAAAATGGCGCCGATAGCCTTTGCCCTTACTATGTCACAGGGGCTACCAGTGCCATTGGTCAGCCGCGGTCACATGGTAGGAGCACAAGATGGCGCGGGCCATCCAGTGCTCCTACCATGTGACAGGGTCCGGCCAATGGCACGGATACCCTGTCACATGGTAAGGGCAAAGGGCCATCGGCGCCATTTTGATTAGTGGCAGCCGACGGCCCGGGAGTGGGAGATAACTCCAGGGACCCCCACTGGACCACCAGGTACCTGGGGGGTTGGGAGGGTGGGGGAAGCTAAGGTATTAGTTTTAAAAGGTCGGGGTGGGTTTTTTGTTTATCGGCTCGGGCGCAGTCGATAAACAAAACCGCAATCGGGCCCGATGAAAAAAAAAACACATCAAGCCCAGTATGGCATTTTCTTATGTTCTTATGTTCTTATGTCTTTACTATGTTTGCAGCTCATGCTGACCCAGAGTAAATGGGACCAGTTGCCACAGCCAGCGAGGTAGGCAGCACAGAAGTGGAGCAGCAGCTGATATCTTTGTTTATTAGTTTCCCTGTGGTTTAGTAACTCTGCAATACTAATATCACTTAGAAATGAATATCGTGATACCGACTGGCTGGTTTTTTTTAATGTATTTTTTATTGAAATTTAATAAATTATTTTCAAGAAATTACACATCTTGATTTGAAATCACAGATACAATATAATAGCCAAAAATTGTAAAGTACATACTTAAATATACAGAGAAAAATATATACTAGGAAAAAAGAAATATATTCTAAGGCAAGCTATTGGTATCTCAACCAAAGTCCACAATATTGGATCCAAGGGTAGAACCTGAGGAAAAAAAAAATTGTACCAAAACAATTTGAGATAGGAAAAAGGAATTGTTGTACAGGGTGCAATTACTTCACTAGTGGACTTGTGTCATATTTTACACTCACTCAGCAGAGATTGGAAAGGAGCTACCAACTAAAGGCATTTTATCGGCAAGAAAAGCCAAAAGCTGATTTGGTTAGAAAAAAATATACGATAGACCAAGATATTTTACAAGGCACTTACAAGGAATCTTTAACAAAAACATAGCTCCTATCTCAATGCCCCTAGGTCTTAACAGCAGAAACTATTTCCTTCTTTTTTGCATTGATCTAGAAAGATCTGGAAAAATATTAACTTTATACCCCAAAAAGATTTTTGTATGATGCCAGAAAAACATTTTTAACATCCATTCCTTGTCTGCTTCAAGCAGAAACGAGACTACCAATGTGAAGAACAATAGAGTCCTTCTGAGACGTTTCCAAGATTTCTGTTAAGTTTAACTGCGGAGAAGTAATAGGTGTTATATTTTGAATTCCTTTTGGATCTAAAGGCACCTTATCTTGCGCGCCCCGTCCGTGCCCGGCCCATGCATGGGCCTGCTCATCTTGATAACTCCTCTGCATGTCATGTGTAGGCCTCCCCATCGGCAGCCGCGAGCTCCGCTAGGCCTCGGCGTACCGCGGTGGTGGTCGCTGGGCCTTCCACTGCGCACCAGGCCTTACGCCGGAGTACTGCGTCTCCAGTGGCGTCGGCCATGCCCCTATGTGCTAGAGATGTGAATCGTGTCATCGATCGTCTTAACGATCGATTTCGGCTGGGAGGGGGAGGGAATCGTATTGTCGCCGTTTGGGTTTTTAAAATATCGTGAAAATCGTTAAAATCGTGAACTGGCACACTAAAACACCCTAAAACCCACCCCGACCCTTTAAAATAAATCCCCCACCCTCCCGAACCCCCCCAAAATGCCTTAAATTACCTGGGGGTCCAGCGGGGGTCCGGAACGACCTCCTGCAATCGAATCGTGTTGTCTTCGGCTGGCGCCATTTTGCAAATGGCGCCATTTTGCAAAATGGCGGCGCAAAGTGGAAGCTTGAACCCACAAGCCTTGAATTAATTCTTAGAAGTGCTAGTGTGGGGGCTTGAACCCATGAACTTAGGATCAAAGTCTTTTATTGAATATATGGAAGGATCAGAGTCTCTTCACCATAGACATTGCACCACATGCCAAGGCAAGGAAGCATACGCAGGGACTTCCTAATATAGTTCCATCAATCAGGGCACGCCACGGAGCTAGGACCCACCCCTGGCCTTACAAGATGCTGGGCGGTCCGCGCGCGCACATAGTAGGGATGTGAATCGTTTTTTGACGATTTAAAATATCGTCCGATATATTTTAAATCGTCAAAAATCGTTAGAGCCACGATACAATACCAATTCCCCCGATTTATCGTCAAAAAATCGTAAATCTGGGGAAGGGGGTGGGCGGGAAAACCAGCACACTAAAACACCCTAAAACCCACCCCGACCCTTTAAAATAAATCCCCCACCCTCCCAAACCCCCCCAAAATGCCTTAAATTACCTGGGAGTCCAGCGGGGGTCCGGAACGACCTCCTGCAATCGAATCGTGTTGTCTTCAGCCGGCGCCATTTTCAAAATGGCAGCGCAAAATGGCGCCGGCCGAAGACAACACGATTCGACTGCAGGAGGTCGTTCCGGACCCCCGCTGGACCCCAGGTAATTTAAGGCATTTGGGGGGGGTTCGGGATGGTGGGGGATTTATTTTAAAGGGTCGGGGTGGGTTTTAGTGTGTTTTAGTGTGCCGGTTTTCCCGCCCTCCCCCTTCCCCAGATTTACGATTTTTTGACGATAAATCGGGGGGAATTGGTATTGTATCGTGGCTCTAACGATTTTTGACGATTTAAAATATATCGGATGATATTTTAAATCGTCAAAAACGATTCACATCCCTACTATGTGCGCGCGCGGACCGCCCAGCATCTTGTAAGGCCAGGGGTGGGTCCTAGCTCTGTGGCGTGCCCTGATTGATGGAACTATATTAGGAAGTCCCTGCCTATGCTTCCTTGCCTTGGCATGTGGTGCAATGTCTATGGTGAAGAGACTCTGATCCTTCCATATATTCAATAAAAGACTTTGATCCTAAGTTCATGGGTTCAAGCCCCCACACTAGCACTTCTAAGAATTAATTCAAGGCTTGTGGGTTCAAGCCTCCACATCCATGAAACCAAGAATGCTTGATTCCAAGTCTGTGGGTTCAAGGTCCCACTTCGAGAATTCCAAGAACATCCACACTAATTGGAACATCGATATCCTGTTCAGCTGCTCACCCCAGACCTTGCTCTTGTTGACTGTCTCCTGAGTTGTACCGTTCTATCCAGTTTTCAAGTCCACGGTGGCTGGAGATCCATGGCCCGGCTGGATTACCATTGAGCACAGCATGGCATTGTATTGTGTGTGTTAGGTTGCTGCTTTGTTCCAGCATCCTCCTGTTCCTGTGTCTGTCTGTTTGTCTTCCCAGATAGTACCCTAGGACTGTCTCTGGTACTGACCTTGACCTTCCTGTCTGCTGCTTGCATCCTGACCTCTGCCTGCCTTGTGACCTTGTCTGACCTCTGCCTTGTTGACTGATCCTTGCATTCTGACCTCAGCTACCATTGACTACGGCTCTTGATTCTGGCTCTATACCTTGCCTAGTCCTGGTCTACACTGCTTGGGCCTTCCTTGCCTCTCCAGGCCAATAGTGTGAACTCTGACGGTACTCCCTTGCTGATTGTGGGCATGCCTCTCTACTACCTGTCCAGGAGGCCCACCTAAGTCCAAGTGGCCCAGGTCCCTACAGGCTCCATCAGGGGGACCTTGGGATTCCAGTGGTGAAACTCATCCAAGCCTCTGTCTCCTCCTGTGCTCCGCCCCCCTGGGGGCAGGTGCTTCCTGGTCCCTACCAGGAAGTGGTTCTCCACTGCTCCAGGACAATGGTCCATCTCTGAGCACACCTTATTCTTAATGGAAAGAATATAATAAATTTTTGAAGTTACAAGATTTTCAATATATATATATATGATCTGGAAAGGAATATGATGAGTGAGGTTATCAGATTTGCAGATGATACAAACTTATTCAGAGTAGTTAAATCACAAGTGGATTATGATACATTACAGGAGGACCTTGCAAGACTGGAAGATTGGGCATCCAAATGGCAGATTAAATTTAATGTGGACAAGTGCAAGGTGTTGCATATAGGGAAACATAACCCTTGCTGTAGTTACACGATGTTAGGTTCCATATTAGGAGCTACCACCCAGGAAAAAGATCCACGCATCATAGTGGATAATACTTTAAAATTGTCAGATCAGTGTGCTGCAGCAGTCAAAAAGCAAACAATGTTAGGAATTATTAGGAACGGAATGGTTAATAAAATGGAAAATGTCATATTGCCTCTATATCGCTACATGGTGAGACCACACCTTGAATACTGTGTACAATTCTGGTCGACACATCTAAAAAAGATATAGTTTCGATGGAGAAGGTACAGAGAAGGGCAACCAAAATATTAAAGGGGATGGAACAGCTCCCCTATGAGGAAAGCCTGAAGAGGTTAGGGCTGTTCAGCTTGGAGAAGAGACAGCTGAGGTGGGATATGATAGAGGTCTTTAAGATCATGAGAGGTCTGATCGAGTAGATGTGAATCAGTTATTTACACTTTTGAATAATAGAAAGAACTAGGGGGCATTCCATGAAGTTAGCAAGCAGCACATTTAAGACTAATCAGAGAAAATTCCTTTTTCACTCAATGCAAAAATTAAGCTCTGGCATTTGTTGCCAGAGGATGTGGTTAGTGCAGTTGGTGTAGCTGGGTTCAAAAAAGGTTTGGATAAGTTCTTGGAGGAGAAGACCATTAACGGCTATTAATCAAGTTTAGCTAGGGAACAGCCACTGCTATTAATTGCATCAGTAGCATAGGATCTTCCTAGTGTTTGGGTAATTGCCAGGTTCCTGTGGCCTGGTTTGGCTTCTGTTGGAAACAGGATGCTGGGCTTGATGGACCCTTGGTCTGACCCAGCATGGCAATTTCTTATGTTCTTGTTCTGGAACTCTAAGGGTTTCCAACATATACTTCTTCCTCATTTCTTTTGGTGGAGTAAACGGTCCTTAGGAAAGTTTATAAAATGGAGATTTTTCCCTTTTATGATATTTTCCAATCTGGTAGGACAGTAACTGGTTGTCTTTCATCAAAGATGTTTGAAGGTATAATTTACTAAGTCCTGCTGTATTTGGGCGATATTATTCTTATTCACATTACCTTCTTTTTCCAAGTTCCCAATTCGAGAATCTAAATTCCCCAAGTAAGCATAAACTGGGTCCATTGGTTGGAAATATTTATATTCAGTGTTTGTATGGCCTCCCAAATTGTATCCAAGAAATAAGGCTGGGTCTAACCAAATCAATTTTAGACATCTCCGGTAATACGAGCTTCTCTCCAATCCCATCTCCAGCACAGTGTATCTGACTGTTTCCCCAGTTCCCGATGTTAACAAGGAGGGGACGAAAATGGCCTCTGATGTCTCCTCTTGTCCCCACTCACTAGGAGTCCAACTGCCATTTAGGGATGTGAATCGTGTGGCCCGATCGTTTTAACGATCAGGTTCGGCTGGAGGGAGAAAAAAATCTGATCGGTAGAGATGTGAATCGGAATCGGTTCCGATTCCTATCCACATCGCTAATTTTTTTTTAGTGAGGCCCAAGCCGATAAAAAAAAAACCCCACCCCAACCCTTTAAAATTGACCCCTTAGCTTCCCCCACCCCCCCGAACCCCCCCAAAACCTTTTTACAATTACCTGGTGATCTAGCGGAAGTCCCGAGAGCGACCTCCCGTTCTCGGGCCATCGGCTGCGCTAATAAAAATGGCGCTGATGGCCCTTTGCCCTTACCATGTGACAGGGTATCCATGCCATTGGCCGGCTCCAGTCACATGGTAGGAGCACTGGATGGCCGGCGCCATTTTTAAAGATGGCGCCGATCGCCTTTGCCCTCACTATGACAGCGATCGGCACAATTTTGAGTATAGGGATCGGACGCCGGCGTGCAAGGAGGTCGCTCCCGGACCCCTGTTGGACTTTTGGCAAGTCTTGTGGGGGTCAGAAGGCCCCCCCAAGCTGGCCAAAGGTCCCTGTGGGTCCAACGGGGGTCCCGGAGTGACCTGCCGTCCGACGCCAGGACTCAAATTGGCGCCGATAGCCTTTGCCCATACTATGTCACAGGGGCTACCGGTGCCATTGGTCAGCCCCTGTCACATGGTAGGAGCACAAGATGGTGCCGGTGACCATGTGATACGGACTGACCAAAGGCACCGGTAGCCCCTGTGACACAGGCTATCGGCGCCGTGATGAAACCGGCCAACGAGTGCAGCGATGGCTTCCTGACTCCCCGCTGGACCACCAGGGCGTTTGGTAAGTCTTGGGGGGGTCAGGAGGGTGGGGGGTTTACATTTTTATTTAGGAGGCCGAATAAAACAGGAATCTGTTTAATACGTGGGGAGTCGTGATGCGTTTCGCCTCCCCACGTATTTAACAGATAGCAAAAAATAAGTTGTGGATTACAAATACGTGGAAAACGGATGCACACCTCTATCAGAGGCATCCCTCTTCTCTCAACGTAGCCTTATGCTACTACTAGCCATGGGCCCTCTCACAGCCTCAGGCTCCACAGGACCATGAAGACAAATAATACTCATGCGTACAAGTGCTTTGTAAATGTTTTTTCTTTTACTGCTTCTTCATTAAAATAAAATGCACATTAAAGTTAGGTTTTTGGTTTCCTGAGCAGAGTTTGGGTACAGTGCTTCTACTCAGAGCAAGCTCAATCAACATTCTCCCAGCTTCTCTGCTAGGAGATATTCATGCTTTAATGATGTCATGGCAAAATGTAGTACTTACGCTGTCTGAGTCTACTACAAAATTACCTATGGCCAGTCATCTCTTCCACCTACTACAAATGTACATAATCTCAGAAAAAATTAGTTAACCTTAAATTTATTCAAGATGTTCAAATAAATTCTGGAGAAGCTAGACATAGTAGAACCTTGTATTACTACATCAGGCTCATTATCATGTTGTTTACCACTGAAAAGGCTACCATACCAGCGGCCTCTACCGAGACTTGTGCTGAGCTCTTTCACCAGGGAAAACCCTAAAGAGTAGATTTTGAAAGGTAGGCACGCACACATGGACTCGCCGATTTTATTACATGCACGTGCCAGCGCGCACATGTTATATAATCCATGGGACACACACACATGCGCGCTGGATTTTATGATCCACGCATGCATGGGCGGACGGCGCACGCAGTGGGGCCTAATTTTGTAAAAGTATGTGTGGCGATGAAATCGCCAATTTAGGAGCGGACTGAGAGGGCACTTCCCTACTCCCATACCTAAACCCCCCTCCCTCTCCTCCTCACCCCCTAAACCCTATCTTTTTGGGATCTTTTTCTTTGTTTTCCAATTTATGCACTCTGAAGTAACTTATGCACTCTGTGCTTTAAGAGCTGCCTCCTCGGCACTACAGGAAACTCCCTCTTACTCCCCTCGGCTGACTCCACTACCACGGCTCAATGCTCCTGGCAGCTCAAACACAGCCCTGCTCATGTCTCCTGGTCTCTCTCTACCAATGGAAGCACAATCTGAAGAGGCACATCTCTGCTTCTCATCAGATGCAGCCCTCTTATCTCAACGTATCCTTATGCTACTACTAGCCATGGGCCTCTTCACAGCCTCAGGCTCCACTGGACCATGAAGACAAATAATACTAAAAAACAAAAACAATGGATCTCTGGGCAGGCAGCCCTAGAGAAAGAGTACATCCGCAGCCAGCAGTGCCCAGGGGAGCTTTCAGCTCATCAGATTTTGTATTATTATTTACACAGACTAGGGTTTTAATACATAGCACACAATTTTTAGCATGTCTGCTAAATTGCCTTAGCGTGCACATCAAGCTTTAAGTGCATGGGCTCCTATGAAACTGAAAATGCAATCCATCAAATGGCAGGATTCTGATTTTAAAATAAAACACAGACAAAAGACTTTAGAGACACAACAAATAAAAGGCTATAGAAACATAACTTACTGCCCCTGCCTCTTCTCCAGCATATGGCATCTCAGGAGTGGCTCTAGCTCAAACACAAAATAGTTTCCCATTTTGCTACAGAAGTATCAAGTGTGAGAGAAAAGGTAGTTTGACTTTAAAATCTTCCTTTCCAACACCTTGCAGGTATAATGGCAGCAGCTCAGCTCGGGTCAGGCCATGTTACGTTCTTGACATATTGTCAGATGCTGCTGTGGATTTAACCACTTGAAACAGGAATAAATTGGAACCTTGTGCTGAAAATCCCTGCAGGGTATGTTTTCATTTATTTAACTTCCTAACAAAGCATCAATGCAAGCACAAGAGGAGAAATATTTTCTGTTGTTAGAAGGGCACAGCCTGCCAATGGAAAATAGAAATAAGAGTTTCAGGGATGAAATGTGAAATATATAGCTATCCTCTACATAATCTAAAAGACATGATATTTTCTTCTGAATACTGATTTATTTGTCTTCTCTTTCTAGACCGCAGTAAGAGTTCAGTGTACATTTTTAAAAGGCCTTTTAAGCCAGATTACTGTACATGTAGTTCACTTTTTGCAAAAGAGTTGTATTATGGACACAGGTACGATAAACATTTAGATATCCTGGGCCTGGATTGTTATTTATTAATACAGAACAGAAAATATAATTGGATGAAACATATTAGTGGGGTTAGAAGATTCTACCTTATTCATGATAAGTTAAAATGACATAGTATAACATAATATACAGCAAACTGCAATGGGCTTGACATACACAAGTTTGAGACTTAGGAAAAAATTCCAGCAAAAAGTTATTCATTGACCTTTTCCAACATAAGAAGCGTATGAACAGTGTATGGGGGGAGGGGCAGGGGGTATTCTCTCTCAGGTAGATTTTAAAAGGGTTACGCGCATAAGTTATGCATGTAACCCTTTCAAAACCCCCTGCGCACGCCGAGCCTATTTTGCATAGGCTCGGTGGTGCGCCCAAGCCCCGGGACGAGCGTAAGTCCCGGGGCTTTGCTAGGGGGGCGTGTCAGGGGGCGGCATGACGTTTGGGGTGTTCTGGGGGGCGTGTCGGGGCGTGGTGCCAGGCCGGGGGAGTTTCGGGGGCATGGCCGAGGCCTCCGAAATCGCTCCCGGGCTGGGGAATCGCGCGGCAGCGGCTGATCGCGCTCGCGAGTTTACGCCTGCTTGGAGCAGGCGTAACTTTCACGATAAAGGTACAGGGGTGTACATAAGGCTGGGGGGTGGGTTAGGTAGGGGAAGGTGGGGGGAGGCCAATGTAAAGTTCCCTCCGAGGGCACTCCAATTTGGAGCTGCCTCGGAGGGAACGGGCAGCGCACGCAGGGCTCGGCGCACACAAGGTGCACAAATGTGCACCCCCTTGCGTGCGCCGACCCCGGATTTTTGTTTGTTTTCCCTTTGAAAATGGATGTAAAACATGAGGGAAAGTAGTGCCTACAGACTTTGCCTATCTTCACACAGTCTGAAAGTTGCCCTCAATACTGTTTGACCTCTTGGCCTATTCTAATTCATGTGATACTGAAGTGCTACTTGATTCGGGACAATTTTTTCTGCCATCACATTGATAATCTAATTAAAATTTGTCATTGTCAGTTCTCAGTGTCAATGGCCCCAAACTTTGCTTTACTCTCTCATGCTTGAATTGACACAATGCAGTATTCACTTATGGCAATGCTCCAATTTCATACAAAATTAGCAATACTGCTTATCTTTTGGAGCTTTCACTATATTAAAGGCTGAAGGGAGGGAATGATTTTTAAATGATCCATATTTTTAAAGAAATCTATTTAAGATTGACAACTTGCTGTTAATATATAACACTGCCAAATGTATTGCAGAATATTTTATAAGTGCTAAAAAAAAAAAGCACAGAAATCCTCCTGTCTTTTAAGGAGGTAGTTTGATTTAATTAAAAAAAAGAAAAGAAAATATCCAACAGATTATCTTTTGCTGGATGCTTCCAGTGTTCTCAGTCTTTCAGAAAGTTTGTTTTATACTTGATAGACTAACAGGTCATCTGTCAAATCAGACACACAAAACTAACTTGCCTTGAGCTGACCATAAAGAGGGTACGTTTCCATTTTCCAGACCATTTCTTGAGGCCTCTTTCATTTCACCCAAGACCTATAAAAATATTTTTTATTTTCCTCTTTTCTAGACAGTCAATAAGGATGAAACCATCTATACTCATTACAATGACCCTTCGTGGCTTTCCAGATCATGATTTATTGTTGCTAAGTATAGGTGAGATTCAGCCCAGATTAACGAGATGTCAAAATCCTAAATCTTAATCTTAGAATATCTTGCGTTATTTGAAACTTGGCTACCTTTCATAGAACACGTAGAAATTTAAGAAGGAAAAGGTTTTAGACCCAAGCAGACTTAACAACTTTTTAAAGTTTTTGAGCCCTTGTTAAGGATGCTCCTTGAACTGTAGACAATTGTTATTATGGGTATTAGGAAAAACATAAACTTATTCAACTTCCATTATAATTCTTCACTAACACTTTGTACTATACCATGCAGTAAAAAATGTGGATTACTTTTTAATGAATCATTGCTATTTAGGGTCCATTTTTAGTAGAACATCTAATTGGCATGCAAAAAGCCTACTTTTTAGCTGCCACAAATCCAGCCAATATTTAAGCACAATGTCATCCAAAACCATGGTATAAGATATGTGTCCACTCTATGGAGGTAATTTTAAAAAGGAGTTACATGTGTAAATATAACATACTATTGTAGCAATTTTAAAAGGCCATTTACTTAAAGTGCACTTATATGTGAATATCCTATGGATTATTCAATGAATGTAGAATTAAACTACAATAAATGTAGAATGAAAACTGCATGTACTTTTAGCTGAATGAAAATGTACTTAGAAGAGATTTAGTCAAGGCTTGCCAATAATCCCTGGGGGTCCAGCGGGGGGTCCGGGAGCGATTTCGTTGTCGGCTGCCAGTAATCAAAATGGCGCCGATAGCCTTTGCCCATACTATGTCACAGAGGCTTTCGGCGCCATTGGTCAGCTCCTGTGACATGATAGGAGCACAAGATGGCGCCGATGGCCATGTGACAGGGGCTGACCAATGGCGCCGGTAGCCCCTGTGACTTGGTAGTTCAGAGGCTATTCGGCACCATTTTGAGCAAGGCCTGGCAAAGGCGCACATGGGCACGGAGGAACAAATGGCACCCGGGACCCCGCTGGACCACCAGGGATGTTCGTAAGTCTTGGGGGGGGATGGGGATGGGGGGGGGGGGTTGTATTATAGTTAATTTAAATGTTTGGGGTGGTTTTTAATTTAAAAAAAAATGTGCCCCTCTCCCCATGCAAACCCGAAAAACGAAATTTCCCCGAAGTTCGGGGAAAATCCTTTTCGGGTTTCGGGGCCCCCGAACCACCACGAATTAGGCAATTACAACGAAATTGCCTAATTCGTGATAAACGACTGCACATCTCTACTATCAAACAGCTAATTCGGATGGGACTGCCTGGAAGTCAAGGCAGAGTGATTCTAGGGCAAGTGGGGCTTACCCCATAAGTATATGGACAGTGATTTTGACATGGAACTCTACAGGAGGAAAGAGAATCCTAGGAACCTGTTCCTCTGGTTTAAGGACACTGCCTGGAAGTGGCTGTGCCCAGAAGGGAAAACCAGAGTGGAGATAGCCAATGCAGTACCACTAATACCAATGCTTATCATCGAGACCCTCTTTGAAAGGGTGGGCATGGATCTTGTGGGGCCACTAGAGAGAACGACCCTGAGGAAATAAATACATCTTCGTCATGCTGGATTATGCTACCAGGTATCCGTAGTCAGTGCCCTTAAGGAATATGAAGACCCTGATGGTAGCGACCACCCTAATAGAGGTTTTCTCACAACTTGGGCTACCCAAGGAGATCCTGATGGATCAGGACACTCCTTTTATCTCTAAGGTCATGAAACACAACTCTGCACCTTGTTCAAAGTAAAGACTCTCTGGACTTTGGTATATTACTCACAGACGGATGGCCTGGTCAAGCGCTTCAATCAAACGCTCAAAATGATGTTAAAAAGTTTGTGAACAAAGATGGGAACAACTGAGATATACTTCTACCTTACATGCTGTTGGCAATCCGCAAAGTACCACAAAGCTCAATGGTGTTCTCTCCATTTGAATTACTATACAGAAGGAGACCAAGAGGAATTCTGGAGGTAGCTCATGAGACCTGGGAAGAGGAAGTGAATCCTGGGCAGAGCATAGTGGACTATGTTCTCAGAGTACAAGATCACCTAACGAAGGCTGGTGAAGCAGCTCATCAGTGTCTGGAAAAGGCTCAGAATTCTCAAGCTTGAGTTTATAATCGCTCCATGGTCCAGCAAATATTCCAACCAGGGGACAGGTACTTGCTCTCCTGCCATAGTCAGAAAGTAAGCTATTAGCCCATTGGCAAGGACCCTAGGAAGTCCTGGTGAAAACAGGACTCATGGGCTACTTGATAGCTCAGCCAGATAAGCAAAAGAAGACCAAAACCTACCACATAAACCTCCTGAAGAAATGGGAGCTGCAAGAGTGTAGCATGGTTGAGGAAAGAGAATTTGGCCCAGAGGTCAGGCTGAAAACTGGACCAAGCACAAATACCTTCAGAGAAGAGCTGTCCTACTCTACAGACCACTGACTTTAAGCAGTTGGTAAAAAAGAACAAAGAGATATTCTCGAACTTGCCTGGTCATACTCAGGTCGTATAACATATTATTATGTCTCCTGGAGGTGGTAGTATGCCAACAACCTTATTGGATCCTCGAGCCCAGGCACTGTGTCATCAAGGCCGAAGTGAAGGAGATGCTGCACCTCGGCATAATAGAGGAGTCCAACAGCTACTGTTCCTCATCCATCTTATTGGTATTGAATCCAGATGGCATCAGGTTCTGTATTGATTTCAAACAGGTTAACAAACTTAAAACTTGACTCCTATCTGATACCACAAGTGGGTAAACTGATTGAGCGTTGGGGTCATTCCAGTTCATCTCTACCCTTTATCTTACCAAAGGGCTATTGGCAGGTGGCCATCTCATGCCCTGTGGTGAAAAAAAAGACTGCATTTTCTACACCCCCTGAATATGTTGCAGGTTCCTTGTATTCCCGTTTGGCCTTCATGGCCCACTGCCCAGTTTCAATGATTGGTTGACCGCCTGCAAGTGTATGCAGCTGCTTACCTAGATGACATTGTGATCTACAGCCACGACTGGAAGACACATCTTAGCCAACTCCAGGCTGAATTAATCAGTCTGAAGAAATCAGGGCTGACAGTTAATCCCAAGAAGTGCGTGCTAGGTGGGCAAGAGGTCCAGTATCTTGGCTATATCCTGGGGAGGGGAAGTTTCATCCACAGAAAGATCAAGGCAATCACCCAGGTGTCAGTCCTGCAAACAAAGGCAAAAGTGAGGGTGTTTTTAGGCCTTACATGATATTATAGGAGGTTTATCCCTAACTATTCAGAGAAGGGGAGCCTCTCACAAGGTTTAGTGGTAAGAAAGTACCAGAGAAGGACCAGTGGTTGGAGGATGTAGAGAAGCCCTGAAGGAGGCGATATGTTCTGAAGTTGTCCTGGCTAGCCAGGACTTCACTGAATCCTTCACAGTACAAACCAATGCCTCAGAGGTCTGCTTGGGGGCCATCTTGGCCCAGAAGAAGGATGGCCAAGAACATACTATGGCTACAATGACTGGATGCTGATGCCACTTGAGAGATGGTACTCAACTGTCGAGAAGGAGGCCTTGCACTACTACCTGCTGAGACAGCATAGACAATAGGAACAAGGATACAATGTAAGAGTGATGCGGTAGTTCCTGGCCTTGGTAACCTTTCAACTACAAGATCCGACACAGGGCAGGAAAGGAGAATGCAAATGCTGATTTCCTATCAAGAGAGTGTCCCTTTTATAGGCAAATGCTCATCCTGGCAAGGCTGAGCTGAGAAGGAGGGTATGTGAAGGACTGTATAGGAAACGCCCTCAGTCTACCTTAAAATACAAGGCACTGTTTATCCAGCCTGGTCCCCCTTAAGATAGAGAGCTGCAGGGAATCCTGGGTAAAGGGAAGAGCCCTTTCCCAGAGGATAAAAGCTGAGGCCCTGAAAGGTTAGATGGGTGGGGGAGCTAATGGAGTTTCCAGCATATGTAAGACCACTTCCGTCTAAATGTTGTTTAAAGACTTTTCTCTGTGTAATTATTTTCTCTGTTTAACAACTGTGAAGTACCTGAGGCTAACAGGGGAACTGCTGAAGTGTTTTGCTGTCGTTTACTGCCTGTTTTGAAGTGGGGAACTGCTGTAGTGTTTCCTCTTGGTTTGCTGACATTTTGTTTTGGAAGCATACTCAAAGACTAATTGTGGTTTCCTCTGACTGTACCTAACCCACTGATGGTGTGAGCTACCACACCATGAAAATATACATATTATCAGGCATGTTTTATAAAATATAAATTGCATGTAAATACTGCACCTATGTGCCTATATTTTTTTTCACATGTAACCTTTTGAAATTTCACTCCTATAATTTGGAAGGTCCTTCCCCTGAGCGTCATAATTTAGCAAGGTTTACTACATAGACCTCCTTAATAGGGATGTGGATTCGTTTGCGACAAAATAGGAAATAGAGACACTATTTCCTATTTGTCGCATTTCGGGGGGGGGACGAAATGTAAGAAAACCCATGAAATTTTGTGTGGTTTTCTTATCGTATTTCGGGGGGGGGGGGGCACATTAAAAAAACCAACCCAACCCACCCAACCCTTCAAATTGAATTAATTGCAAACCCTCCTACCCTCCCGAACCTCCCCAAGACTTACCGAAGTCCCTGGTGGTCCAGCGGGGTCCCGGGAGCGATCTCCCCCTCTCGGGCCCTCGGCTGCCACTAATCAAATGGCGCCAATGGCCCTTTGCCCTTACCATGTAACAGGGGCTAACGGTGGCCATTGGGTTGGCCCCTGTCACATGGTAGGAGCAATGGATGGCCCCGTGCCATTTTTTAAGAATGTTTTAATCCAACATCTTTACTCCTTAATATGATTTATTGCTCATTTGAATGGAGTGCTCCACATTTTATTTTTAGAAAGGTCATTGTTGTCTTTAATAACAAATCACCTCATTCCATTCATTTCAATGGAATTTTATAAATATTTCTTATTCTCACCACACACTTTCTGAATGTGACCCAGAGAATAGATTTGGAATGTTGTCTGTTCTTTGACCTCTTCAGCATTCTGGAAAGATATTCACTAATCTTTTTAGTAGCTTGTCAGATTCTGCTAGAGACTCACAATCTGTATACCCCAGGATAATGTAGAATATGCTTGTGGAAAATATGCTTATGAGTTAGAGATGCAGAAGGAACATACATCATTGTGCATTTTATGAGATTTGTATTTATGTTTTATTGGCTGTTTTATTTTATCGTTTTGTATTATTTCATGTGATTGTATTTTTCATTTTATCTGTTTAATCTGTTAGTTGCCCTAGGCATTCTATGAAAGGGGGTGAAACATTCTAGCAAAATAAATAGGATCCTTAGTTTTCAATTTAAACTGATTTCCCACCCATAAATTCCTGGATTTTTCCAAAGATAACAATCAGTTTAAAACCGATATTCACTCTAATTTAGGCTGATTAGAAAGCTGTTGCAGTACTGCAAATGCAGGGTTTCAAGGCCTCCAAGCCAGTTGTGGGCCAAAGCACATGCAGAGTTTCAAGTCCTGTTCCCCTGCCCCTGTGAAACCATTCACCCTCCAGTGCCGCCCATGCCGAGTTGCAAGTCCTACTTCTCTACCCCTCAAGCAGACAAAGTGCCTGTTGTCTGATGCCATAAAAAATGCATTGAAGCTGACCCTATCCACTAGAAGCACTTCCCAGCAGGCTCCCTGACCCTGCACCAAAGCAGAAGTGCAGTGAAGCAGAGCACGCGAGCCTCAGAAAGGGGGCAGTTTTCAAAAGGAGTTAGGTGTGTAAATGTTAACTATTGTTGTAGCAATTTTCAAAAGCCATTTCCCCATGCAAAGTGCACTACGTGAGTAAACCTATGGACAATGCCATGGCATCTTCTGCAGTATTCTTCAAAAGCCCCACTTAACTTGAGCAAAGTGCATATACTCTGAGTAAATGGTTTTTAACATCAGGCCCCTAAGCATACTGCAGAAGAAAAGAGGAGAAGCCTGGTGCCACCAGTCAGTAAGGATGAATGCTGGGGCAGTGCAGGGAGGGGTGGGTAGTGGGAGATTCTCAGCCTGGGGTTGCAGGGCGGTGAGAGGGGGGCATGCCTAGCAAGGGATAGGGATGGGCATGCTACTGAGTGGGTGGGTGGGAGAATCTACTTAATATTGTTTTATTGTCCTGGCTTCTTTCCGTCCACCAAATAAATTCCTATATTGTAACTGGAAAAATTAGTCTTTTTTTTTCCCCCAAACTGATTTTCCTCCTGTTTTGTTCTTGGCATAGTAAACCCCTGATAAATTCCAGGAAAATAAAGAACAGTCAAAAACTAAAAATGAAGGAGCCCTATAATAAACAAAATACATAGAGACGGTTCCCATTTCCCCAAGAGTCCCAGATACGGTAACCAGATATTTTCAATCAGTTTTCTATAGCCAAACTTTCAGCAGAAATCATCACTGTAAAGATTTCCAGCTGAAAATCTCCCTAAATCCAGGCACGATTTGTATGACTAGATCTAGGGCTTTATGTGACTGCAGTTGGCCTGCATGTATAATAAGCTTGGCAGGATAAGGTGGAAAATCAGCACTAACTGGCTAAGCCACAACATCCCCCTCCCCTCCCCTCAGTTTAAAAACAATTTAGCAGATTGATGAGTGGGGCATGTTTAAAAGCTGAGGTTTTATCTGGCTTACTCCCAAAATTACCCTGTTTAAAACTTTTCCAAATTGAGCCCATGTATATTATTGTCTATGCAGGAAATCATGCTACTGGAGCAAATTACCGTACTGTGTTTTTCACCTATTATACGATTATAATATAAAGGCAGGATTTTTATAATAATACCCCCACTATCTGATGTGTTCACTAACAAGCACTGTTTTCCTGGTTAAGATGTTAAGAAAAAACCTGGGCGGTGTCGTGAGATTTCAAGTGATCATGTGATTGCAGTTCATATTCCCACCGAAGAGCAAAAAACACCCGCAGGCTTTTTTTTTTTTTTTTCCCTTTAAGCTAGCTTCATAAAATCACCCGGAAAGGGAGAATTCTGTGCTTACTTCTTGCGCAGTGTCAACAAGCCTCGCCTGCGGTGCTAGAAATCGTCAGGTCCTCAAGTCTTTCCCCTTACATTGGAAAGCAGAGTTCAGTGGCCTCTGCAGTGCAGGCCGGGGTGGGGGAGGGGGAAGGGAAGGAGCCCTGCAAGGAAACGAGCACCTGCGGTGAGAGGGGGTGGGGGGGGAGAGGGTTCGCCCACCCGTTCTGCCTGTCTTCCTTCGCTGCTGCAGGCCCGCCCCCGGTGAGGCCGCTCCTCCACAGAACATTAAAACAAATGCTAGGAGATCAAGGTTAATAGATGCATAAAGCAGAAGTAATCTCACGTCAAAGCTGGCCTGACAGGCGATTTGACTTGAGCCTGGCTCCCAATCACTCTTTTTTTTTTTCCCCCCCTGCGCTCCTCTGCTGAGAGCCCTGCAAGGTGTGGACACTTGTTCCTGGCGTTCGCTTGTCAGAAAGGTATGACAATAGAAATTGTTTCTATCTCTGCCAGTCCCAGGTATTAACCTTCCGGCTTGATTTTGTAATTGCGGGGTTTCCACGGAGCCTTAGCATTTGCTATCGATTCAGCCGCAGCGATAACATTTTCCAGTCATAAGGAGGCATTGTTAGAAATATCAGGCAACTCGGGTATCAAAAATATCTGACGGCAGCGCTCACTGTATTCGATTACTTCACCTTTGCCTGGAGCCCTTTATTCTCTTTTTTAATATTGACGGGCACCAGGGAGCAGTTGCTGTCAATTTTATTGTCTAATAATATAGACAAAAGTTTCAATTAACAGCCATCCCCCCCCCCCCCCCAAATAAAAAAAAAAGTCTCTAGGAAATTGTGAATGAGAGCATTTTTATTTGTTTTGCTAGGTTTCTTTTTTTTTTTTTTTCCTAACGTGCCAAGAGGAACAACTCTCTCAAGCTGTTTGTCATGGAGTATGCAGTGCAGCAGCCTGAAGCTCATCCACAACATATGCGACCTTTAGGGCAAGAAATATCTGAATGCCTCTGTATTTTTTTTCTACTCTTAAGCCCAGGCACACCAGCATGCACCACTGTATGGTTTTGGTTTTTTTTTTATATCTAGCAGGTTTAGTTTATTTTAAATTATTTGGGGGGGGGGGGGGATTTTCTATATAAAATGTAAGTTATAATTACTATTTGTTGTAACAGATTTTAATTCAGAAAAAAAAAAAGGTCTGCGTTTCTCATAAAACTTAACTTCTTTCCAAGTGCAATAAATGATTGTGGTGTTACAACTGCTCAAACTTGATCGTGAGTCCTGTGGGGACAGGGAAAATACTTACAATAACTGAATGCTAACGTCGCCTTGATCTACAGTGCAAAAGGTGTGTAGCGTAAAATACACTTTTCTCTAGGACATATCATATAACATTAAAAAATATATATATAGATATAGTCTGGGTTATTTTTCTCTTTGATATTATTTTTCCTCCACAAGATGACTTCCCTTATCTGTTTCCAAGGAAAGAATATCTGGGAAGGCTGAGAGAATTATGGAAGGTAGTCAGCACCAGTCGCAAAGGTTCAAGCAGAGAAAAGATAGATAAGGTCATAAAATAAAGGCCAGGACTTTTTTTAAGTTATATCAGTAAAAAAGGAAAGTGCCATACTGAAGATGTCTGATGCCCAAAGGCCAATGCTTCCATTTGCCCCCCTTTCCCCCACCCTCCACCAGTGCAATCCTCTAAAGAGTGAGTAGGCGTGCACATTTTTTTTCGTGATAACAACAAGTTTAACGAACAATTTTTGAGCGCCAGTATTTAGCACGCCCTTTCTGTATATAGCACAAAGAAAAATGTATGTGAGCAATGCTCCAAAATGTATGAGCGATTGCTCACAGCTCAGTTGAAGAGGTAACTATGCCCCCGCCCCCTGTCCTTCATGAGACACACAGACATTTTTCCCCCACTTTTGGGGGGAAAAAAGTGCGTCTTATGGACCGCAAAATACGGTATTTTTATAGTGTGTGTGTGTGTGTGGTTTTGGTTTGGCTGCATTGGAGGCTGGAGTCATGTATGGAGCAGTAAAGGCTCTATGGTAAGGGTGGCCTACATTGTCTGTAGTTGGAAGGAGGATGCTAAGTGAGAAATTCAGGTCATATATTAATAGGCATTTAAACTGGAGAATGGGGGTGGCAGATGATGGCCAATAAACTGACAAGTCACCCCCAACAATACAGGTAGTGGGAGCAGATAATAACAAAAACAATCAGCAGAAAATGAGCCTAGGAAGTACACTCAAATCAAGAGAGAAAAATTGGAAAGCTCTGACTACAAATGCTCGCAGTTTGGGCAATGAGATCCCAGACCTGCAGGCCCTAATGGTGGAGGCAGACTTGGACAACTTTTAAATGCTACTATAGGATCGATCAGTTTCATGCCGCTTTTTATAACCGAAGACGGAGATCGGGTGATCCTACCAAAGCGTGCTGAATCGTAAAGGAAACCTTCCTTGCCAGATAAGTCCCGCCTGATGCAGGGAAACCGAAACACCAGCTGACGTCGGGGGGGTTTTGCTTTACCTGCTACAGTGTCCGCTTTATCTGAACGCTGCATATTTAATAAGAATATTTACTAAGAATTTGTGTTTTTCTTTACGCTAGGGTCAATCTACACTGGGTGCTGTTACATGCAATTTAAATTACAAAAAATATCTTTGTTTTCTTTGAACACTTTTTCTGCTTTCTCTTGCATGGATGATTGAGACATCCAGGCACCCACCCAAGAGGTGGTCTTAGTTTTCCGGCTTGCTGATACCCTTTACAATGTTTACTTTGCTATTAATTAATATGTGCGCCCTTTTGTTGACATGGAGTTTGTGTTCCTGTTTTGTGTATTTGTATATTGTGGCATACAGGACTTTTTATTGGGATCTTGCATTTCTTGTATGGGCACAGAGCCAGATATTCGGTAATTATATATCCTGGCTCACATACGTGCGCATGTTATAAAATAGCCCTGGCGTTTGTGTGTGTATTTCTAATTTTACAAGTGTGCGCCTACAACTGTGAGCCGAGCAAGTGAGGGAATTTTCTAACAAACACGTGTCCACACCATGGCTAGTTTCACCAGTTTATCCACCAGTCTGCCCAGTCTAAAGCTGGGTCCTCCAAACTCCCCTGGTTCTTTAGCCTGCATTCCTTCCAGTTTAACCCCCTCAAATACTACAGCAATGCCTGGATATAGTTATCATGTACTTACACCTCATCCATAGCAAAAGTAACTTTGCACTGAAATATACCTGGATGGCACACCCAGGCAAGCAGCTACTTGTGCGCATATATCTTGCCCCGCCTCAGAACACCAATGTTCTACTACCCACATTCCGCCCCTTTTTTTCCCCGACATGAGATAGAAACATAGAAATGATGGTAGAAAAGGACCAAAAGGACCATCCAGTCTGCCCAGGCAGCTTATGTTAGTGTGTACTGCCTCCATACAGAGTCACCATCCAATTCCTCATTACCTCTTACCTTGAAGCAGAGAGCAATGTTGGCGGTGCATCAAAAAGTATTGGGCTTATTGGTTAAGGTGTAGTAAATGCTGCATCAGCAAGTTACCTCCCATGCTTATTTGTTTTCCCAGACTGTACAATTCATGTCCTTGTTGGTTGCTGTCTGAATCTAATTTCCCTATCCTCTTTTCCCCTGCCATTGAAGCAGAGATCAATGATGGAGTTGCATCAAGCAGTATGAAGGCATATTGGTTATGGGTAGTAACTGCCACACCAGCAAGTTACCCCCTTGCACTCTTTTCTTCATTCCCATCCTTAGCCTTCAGGGATCCACAGTGTTTATATCCCATGCCCCTGTGAAACCTTTTTACTGTTTTTTGGCTTTATCACCTCCTCTGTGAAGGTCATTCCGGCATCCATCAACCCTCTCCATAAATAAATATTTCCTGACATTGATTCTGAGTTTGTCCTTCCCTGGAGTTCATTCATGACCCCTAGTTCTACAGATTTCTTTCCAGCCGAAAGGTTTGTCGTTGATTGTACATCATTAAAACCTTTCAGGTATCGGAAGATCTGTATCATATCTCCGGTGCACCTCCTCTCCTCTAGGGTATACATATTTAGGTCCTTCAACCTCTCCTCATAAGTCATTTGAGACCCTTCACGATTTTGGGTCACCCTTCTCTGGGCCACCTCCATCCTATCTCTGTCCCTTTTGAGATATGGTCTCCAATATTCCAGGTGAGGCCTCACCAAGAACCTGTACAAGGTGATTATCACCTCCTTTTTCTTACTGGTTATTCCTCTATGCAGCCCACCATTCTTCTAGCTTTAGCTATCACTTTGTTGCATTGTTTGCTGTCTTCAGATCACTAGAAATTATCACCCCAAGGTTTCTCTCCTACTCTGTAAATAACAGCCCTTCACCCTCCATCAGATACAGCTCTTTGGATTACTGCACCCAAGATGCATGATTCTGCACTTCTTGGCATTGAATCCCAGCTGCCATATCTTCAACCACTGTTGAAGCTTCCTTAAATCATGTCTCATTCTCTTACTTCTTCCGGCATGTCCACTCTGTTTCAGATCTTAGTATCATCCACAAATAGACAAACTTAACCTTCTATCCCTTCTGCAATGTTGCTCACAAAGATATTGAATGGAACCGGTCCCAACACCAATCCCCTGTGGCAACTGCACTTAACACTGTTCTCTCTTCAGAGTAGGTTCATTTGCCGTCACACATTGTCTTCTATCTTTCAACCAGTTTGTAATCAATGCCACTACCTTGGCGCTCACTCCTGACCTTCTCATTTTATTCTTGAATTTTCTATGTGGGTCCGTATCAAAAGCTTTACTAAAATCCAAGTAAATTGCATCATAGCGCTCTTCCCTGATCCAATACTCTAGTTACCTATTCAAAAAATCAATCAGATTCATCTGGCAGGACCTTCCCCTGGTAAATTCATGTTGCCTCGGATTGAGCAACCCACCGGATTGTAGATAGTTCACTATCCTTTCCTTCAGCAGAGTTTCCCATTAATTTTCCCACCACTGAGGTGAGGCTAACCGGCCTGTGGGTTTCCAGCCTCCTCTCTGCTCCCACTCTTCTGAAGTGAGATCACACTGCTCTTCTCCAATCTTATGGCACCCCTCCCATTTCCAGGGATCTATTGAACAGATCCTTCAGCCGGATCCACAGCACATCCTGTGCTCTTCAGTATCATGGGTTGACCTCATCCGGCCCCTTGACCTTGTCCACCTTTCAGTTTTCTTCGCTCTTCCCATACATTGTTCTTCTGTAAATGGAGTTTTGTCTACTCCACCCCCATCCACAGTCTTAGTAACTAGTGACGGTCCTTCTCCAGGATCTTCTTTAGCTAACTAGCGTATGGCTAGGTTCTGGAATTGTTGCCAGAGGATATGGTTGGTGCAGTTGGTGTGGCTAGGTTTGGAAAAGGTTTGGATGGGCTCTTGGAGGAGAAGTCCATTGACTACTATTAATCATCGGACTTAGGGAATGGCCTCTGCTACTCGCATCAGTAGCATGGGATCTTCTTGGTGTTTGGGTACTTGCCAGGTTCTTATGGCCTGGTTTGGCCACAGTTGGAACAGGATGCTGGGCTTGATGGACCCTTGGTCTGGCCCAGTATGGCAATTTCTTATGTCCTTATGTCCTTAACACCGAACCGAAGTATTTGTTTAGTCTTTCGGCCATTTGTTCATCTCTGTCCACACATTGATCTTTGTCACCTTTCAATTTTACTATACCACTTCTGACCTTTCTTCCTTTCTCTGATATATCTGAAAATGTTTTGTCACCTTTCTTTACCTCTATGGCAGTCCTTTCTTCTGCATGACTTTTAGCTTTCTTGATTTTTCTTCTCCTCTCTGAGTTTTGCCAGATATTCTTCCCTGTGTTCTTCATTTGTAAGCCTTTATATTTCCTGAATGCTGTTCATTTTTCTTTTCTTTTATCAGCCACTCCTTTGAGAACCAGATTGGTTTTTTATGTCTCTTACTTTGTTTACTTTTCTAAAATATAGATTTGTTGCCTTTGCAATTGCTCCTTTTAGTCTGGTCCACTGTTGTTCCACCTATCTCTTTTTCTTCCAGTCTTCTAGTTCTAACTCCAGGCAGGGCCGTCGCTAGCTGTCTCTGCCGCCCTGGGCATACAGTTCCCTCTGGTCCCCATGCCACCGCACTCACCCTTGCCACCCCAACACTGCCATGTCGCCCCCCCCCCCCCCCTGAGGTAGCACAGGCATCTCTCTGTTTCTTCAGCCACCAGAAGAGGATATAAGCTCATATCGTCTTCCGGCGGCGGCATTCTCTCTGTCCGCCGCTGCCAACCTCCCAACCAGCCAATCCGCCACCTCCCTGGGTGTGCCACTCCATGCAATTGCACGGATGGCACACCCGGTCATGCTGGGCCTGCCTCCGGTACATCCCCATTTTGACAAAGTCTGTTTTTTGAAATTCCAAAATCCAGGTCTTCGTGTGACTTTTCCGTATCCTATTTGCGATATCAAACCATACCATTTTGATGATCACTGTTACTGAGGTAAGCATCCTTCCAGACATAAGAAACATTTTCCCTAAGTCGAATATCACATCCTCCCTCGCAGGTTCCATTACCATTTGTTTGAACAGAGCCCCTTGCAGTGCCTCCACTATCTCTCTACTTCTGGTAGATTCCACAGAAGGAATCCTCCAGTCTATTTATGGCAGATTAAAATCTCCCAACAATCAACTCTTCTCCCTTCTTTCCCACCTTTTGGATGTCTTCGACCAGATCTCTGTCTAGTTCTTCTGTTTGAGTCGGAGACCTGTAAACCACTCCAGTAACAATGGATGCACTATCCTCATTTTTAAGGATGGCCCATAATGCTTCTTCTTTACCCCTCATTCCTTGCAGTTCAGTTGCTTGGATAATGTTTTTGACATAAAGAGCTACTCCTCCCCCTTTTCTGACCTCTCTGTCCTTCCTTAATAAGTTGTTTTTTTTTCACTTAGAGCCAAAAGTATACTAAATGGCTCCCAAGCAAACAATTGTGCAATTATACCACTACTATACTAGGTATATATATTAAACTATTATACACCACTACTACATATAACAACAGAAAGGTCCACTTAGCAAATCCTGGAAGGCTTGTGAAACCTGGAATTTCTGAACTCCAAAGACTCTGTTTCCCCACTATACATGAGCCTTACGGGCAGGTAAATCTAATTCTCCCCTCCTACCACAGTGGCTAGAGATATTCCCGCATCGGGACTTGTGAACGCATGTAGACGGCTTATTAAATTGGGTGGATTCTTGTAAGGAATCAAATAGTTGACTATAAAAATGTGTTTCAGTTTTGGTTCCATATAACATTCAGAAGCTTTGATGTAAAGGTCCCTCCTGACAAATTTGTTTCGAAACATGGTCCGTATCAGGGACCATTGAACTAATACAGAAACTAGAATGTCCTGTGATGCATTATGGAGAAGCTTAATAAATGATTATACATGAATAAAATATTGGCGGACAATCGGAAGCTTTTACCCTACCTCTGCATACTGTTTGATAATCACTGTTCGTTGGGGTTATCACATTCTTGCTTTTGCCTGCTATTATTTTATAAACATGAAAATCACATGCATATTTTCAGTCTCCTAAAAAAAAAGGGACAGTTTAGGACCATTCTGGGGCAGGGTCAAGAGTTATCGGGTAGATTTTAAATTTACGCGGGCGCGAACAAAAGTACGCTGGATTTTATAAGATACGCGCGTAGCCGCGCGTATCTTATAAAATCCGGGTCGGCGCGCGCAAGGGAGTGCACATTTGTGCAACTTGCGCGCGCCGAGCCTGCGCGCCCTGCCTGTTCCCTCCAAGGCCGCTCCGAAATCGGAACGGCCTCGGAGGGAACTTTCCTTCCACCTCCCCTCACCTTCCCCTCCCTTCCCCTACCTAACCGACCCCCCTGGCCCTATCTAAACCCCCCTACCTATGTTGGCAGATTTACGCTTGCCAAAAGCAGGCGTAAATCTGCGCGCGCAGCAGGCTGCTGGCGCGCCATCACCCGACCCGGGGCCTGGTCCGGAGGCCTCAGCCATGCCCGGTCCCGCCCTGAACACCCCTGAGCCCGGACACGCCCCTCCCCACCCCTTTTACGAAGCCCCCGGGACTTATGTGCGTCCCGGGGCTGTGTGCGCGCTGGCGGCCTATGCAAAATAGGCGCTCCGGCGCACGAGTGCCCTGCGCGCGTAAATCCGGCTGGATTTACGCGCGCAGGGCTTTTAAAATCCGGCCCTATGTGTGCAATTTGCTATTTTAAAAACTTATGCGTGTACATTTGGCAACTTATTTGTGTAATTTTAGATCTGCTAATTATCTAATGTAATTGATATCAGACTCATCGATTGTTTACTATTAGTTGGGTGGGAGGTCTGGGTGAACTGGGAGGAGTCCAGAGTGAACAAGAAGGAGAGTCTCAGTGACCTGGACAAGGTCTGGGTGAACTGATGGAGGTTTTGGCAACCTGATGATTTCAATTATGCATGCATATTTTAAATCATGCTGACTTATGCACATAAACTGGTTTTTATGCAAACAAGTCACAATTTGTTTTGCACGTTAAATATATGGCGTGGCTTCTAACAAAGACAGGAAAA